>NC_074665.1:14512347-14692582 GCF_029448725.1 Salvelinus fontinalis
AAACAAACTGGAAAAGGTCAGAACTTGTATTCCCACTATATGCTTATTTATGTTGTTCTGCATTGCAGCCCACATCTACCACACCATTTCCCAAGCCTCCACCTCACTGCTCATTCCTCTCCTCTCCTGTCCTCCCACCCCATCCCCTTTTCCGCCAGCCTCCCTCTGTCCTTCCTCCATCCTCTCTCTCCTCCTCACCGTGTATAGACTGATCGCCGTGTCTCCCTCTCTGACTGAGTCTCCAGACCTGACGTGGGAAAGGTCCAGGAAATTCACCTGGCGGACTTGGAGTTGCTAAAATCTCTAATCCCTTAGCCCCCGTGCTACTGAGATGTTAAACCAGCCATGTCTGAGTGGCTGAGCTGAGGAGAGAAGAGAGATGAGTTTCTGGATGACAGGATGGGAGTCTCTAACCAAAGAGATAGATGGAGAGATGGAGAAAGAAAGAGACTGAGAGAAAATGAGAGAGAGACGGAGACAGAGAGACAGAGAGGGAGCCAAGTGTTCGCTCTGAGACCATGCAAGAGTATAATGTGTTTCCTGTCTAAAACGAGATCATAGACAATTACTGTGCAAATGGCTGCCTGGGTAAACAGTGGTCCTCCATGGGCCCATCTCAAAATGGAGACTAATCTCACTCTCTGGTTCGGTAGAGGAAATTATGTCTTTCTGTTTCATTAACAGCTGGAGTTTTTGTACGTTTCAATTTGTTTTAATAATATCTGAGCCAGAGACTAAATCCTATTGTATCTATGGCTCTTTCTCTTTCCCTCCATCCCTTCATCCTTCTCTCTCTCTCTCTCTAAATGTATCGGAATGTCTCCTGTTTTTACCTCTGAGGCTCTAAAATTAGACTAACAATAGCGGTAGAGAAGGAAAGAGAGAGAGAGACAGAGAGAAAGATGGAGGGAGAGAGAGAGACAGAGAGATGGAGAGAGACAGAGAGAAAGATGGAGGGAGAGAGAGAGATGGAGAGAGAGAGAGAGAGAGAGAGAGAAAGATGGAGGGAGGGAGAGAGACAGAGAGATGGAGAGAGAGATAGTGAGATGGAGAAAGAGAGGGAGAGAGACAGAGGGACAGAGAAAGACAGAGAGAGAGAGAGAGAGAGAGAGAGAGAGATGGAGAAAGAGAGGGAGAGAGAAAGACAGAGAGATAGAGAGAGAGAGATAGTGAGATGGAGGAAGAGAGGGAGAGAGGGAGAGGGACAGAGAGAGATAGAGAGAGAGAGATAGTGAGATGGAGAAAGAGAGACAGAGAGACAGAGGGACAGAGAAAGACAGAGAGTGAGAGAGTATCATAACATGCAGTCTAATCACTGTGACTGATTGGGTTAGAGAAACTCTAATTGTAATAAGGCCTATTCCTTTTTAAAAATAGATGAGGAGTAACGAAGCAGGAAGGGAGAGGACAGTAGGCGGAGTGTAATGGGGTGTAATGACAGGATCATGATGCTTCTGGAACACAGAGGGACATGCTAACATCCCGACGTAAGCAGTGGCTAAACAGGGACTCTACCACTTGTTCCTGATTTGAAGCAGCCGCTTCCAAGCACAAAGACTGAATAAGTATCAAAATAAACAGTATGAATGTATACACACTGTAGTTGATATCTTGACTAGGCCTATAGCCTATTGCAATAGCCAAAACATTTTCCAAAAGCCCTAATGCTCTTTTCTTGGTGCTCTGCTAATATGCAATGGAACAGCTTTTGGGTTCTATTGGATCATCCTCTATGAGAATATACAGTATGCGTGAAGCATACAGCTACGTTTAGAGAGGATGCTTTTGGATGCAGTGTGTGAGTCACAGCGGATGTCACCTGCCTTGATAATTCTCTTCTCTATAGATAGGTTGTTTTTTTGTATATCTTTTTATACTTTTTAGAACTATCATTGCCTTCCACACAACCACACACACACACACACACACACACACACACACACACACACACACACACACACACACACACACACACACACACACACACACACACACACACACACACACACAGAGACAGACAGACACAGACAGACACAGACAGACACAGACACAGACAGACACAGACAGACAGACAGACAGACAGACAGACAGACAGACAGACAGACAGACAGACAGACAGACACCACACTACATGGTTCTGAGTGCTAGCCAGTTATTTAACCATATCATTATTACAAAGTAAATAGTGAACTATTAGAAACAAATGGACCCCCTCCCTCTGTTCTGTTCATCAATAGCAGATTAAACCATTTCTCCACTGAACTCACAATTAATCAATTTGTACAAACCGGTTCAAACCAGTGGTGGTGCTACAGCAAATTACCCCCATTACCTCTGTCTGATGAGCTCAATTAACTGAATCAACAGATTATGAAATCAATTGGTTTTTATCACGATTCGGAAACGGTCGAGAATGTTAACAATGTTGTTCCATTTTTAGAGAGAAGGGGAGAGAAAGGATGAGAAAAATGTGAAGAAAGAGGGAAGAAGAGAAAGAGAGAAGGGTAATGGTTCACACACAGCCGGAGAAAGAGAGGGTGGGGAGAGGGGAGAAGAGACAGAGAGAGACAGAGAGAGACAGAAAGAGAGGGTGGGGAGAGGGGAGAAGAGACAGAGAGAGACAGAAAGAGAGGGTGGGGAGAGGGGAGAATAGACAGAGAGAGACAGCGAGAGATAGAAAGAGAGAGAGATGACATTGAGTCTCATTGATTGTAACCAAAATAATGAGACATTGAAGTAAAACCTCCAAAATTAATTTCTCCCCTCCAGTGAGAGAGCAAGGTCCCTAGAAGCCGAGCTTCTACTCACAACTAATATAAAGGACAGAGACAGAGAAAAACACATTTGTTTCATAGCAGACCACAGTGAACAGTGGCATAGCTAGTTTTCATAATCCTTCATCACAGTGAAATATTTATCAGGAAGCAGAGCGAGAGACAGCGGCAGTGGCCTCTTCTTCTTGTCGTGCCAACAGGACTGGGGGTGCTACAAGAGCGACCCCGTTCACTGTCCAGGTTTAATATTTGATTATTATTCTGTCCATTATTAATGCTGTGACAGACTGTTTTTGTATCAATCTTCTGGCAGAGTTTTTCTTTTTTTAATTCATTGGAGTTGGAGCTGAATTAAAAAGCTGAATTAAACATGGGAGCATAGGGGGGAGAGAGAGGGGGAGGGGGGGAGGGAGGGAGGGAGAGGTGGAACAGAGGCTGTAAATCACCAGATAGCTAATTAGCAGAAATAGCCCGGAGCAAAAATGGAGAGGGAGAGAGAAAGAGACAGAGAAAAGGAAAGAGAAATCTTGACACCAAACCCACCATCTCCAATGTGCCCGCAGTGAACTGAGAGTTCAGGGATGGCAGCCATCTTAGACAGGGGAATCCCTGGCCATTAATATTGAGATAATGCAGCTCCCTGCCACATGCACGAATGCATGGACACACACAGACACACTTCACATCCAACTCCCACCTGTCATCAATGTCAGTCTCAGTCTCTCTCTCTCTTTGAAGACTAGAAATCAGATTGACTCTGAATAATGCTGACAGAGTCTCACACAGGCTAACAGTGTCTAACACAGTCTGATAGAGTCTAACACAGTCTAACAGGGTCTAACAGGATCTAACAGGGTCTAACACAGACTAAGAGAGTCTAACACAGGCTAATAGAGTCTAATGCAGGCTAACAGAGTCAAACAGAGTCTAACACATGGTAACAGAGTCTAACAGACGCTAACAAGATCCTAACGCAGGCTAACAGAGTCTAACACAGGCTAACAGGGTCTAACAGATACTAACACATGGTAACATAGTCTAACACAGGCTAACAGGGTCTAACAGATACTAACACATGGTAACAGAGTCTAGCACATGGTAACAGAATCTAACAGAAGCTATCAAGGTCTAACAGAGTCTACGGCAGGCTAACAGGGTCTAACGCAGGCTAATAGATTCTAACGCAGAATAACAGAGTCTTGCACAGGCTAACAGAGTGTAACAGCGTCTAACATAGTCTAACACAGGCTATCAAGGTCTAACACAGGCTAACAGAGTGTAACAGCGTCTAACATAGTCTAACACAGGCTATCAAGGTCTAACACAGGCTAACAGGGTCACCGGTCACCGGTCTAGTGTGTGTGTGTAGTTAGCTATGGAGCTGCCACAGCAGTATAACATTTGATTAACACTCGATAAAGCTTGATTCAGATTACATCATCATCCATTTTTTTGGTCTGGTTGGCTGATACGTGCAGCAGAGAGAGGCAGAAATACATAGAGAGGTAAATCACAATCAGTAAGAAGGATGGAGCTAGCTGCCCCCTGAAAGGTATGCACAACCCTGGTCTTGGGTATATTAGGGTAGGATACTAATGTCTGGGTGTCCTATCTCACACATCCTAACGTATGTTGACAGTATTGCAGGCCTGGGTGTCATATCTCACACATCCTAACGTATGTTGACAGTATCGCAGGCCTGGGTGTCATATCTCACACATCCTAACATATGTTGACAGTATGGCAGGCCTGGGTGTCATATCTCACACATCCTAAGGTATGTTGACAGTATTTCAGGCCTGGGTGTCATATCTCACACATCCTAACGTATGTTGACAGTATTGCAGGCCTGGGTGTCATATCTCACACATCCTAACGTATGTTGACAGTATTGCAGGCCTGGGTGTCATATCTCACACATCCTAACGTATGTTGACAGTATGGCAGGCCTGGGTGTCATATCTCACACATCCTAACGTATGTTGACAGTATTGCAGGCCTGGGTGTCATATCTCACACATCCTAATGTATGTTGACAGTATCGCAGGCCTGGGTGTCATATCTCACACATCCTAACGTATGTTGACAGTATCGCAGGCCTGGGTGTCATATCTCACACATCCTAATGTATGTTGACAGTATCGCAGGCCTAGGTGTCATAGAAAGGTAGTTGGTGTTGAGCCACAAGGGTCCATAGTTTTCCTGATCAGATCACAAAGTTGGGAAAATCTCCTGGTCCTACCCATATCCTATTTCCATCACCGTCCTAAACCTCCATATCTAAGTGACACACTGCTCCATACAGGTTAAGGCTGCCCATCCTAAACCTCCATATCTAAGTGACACACTGCTCCGTACAGGTTAAGGCTGCCCATCCTAAACCTCCATATCTCAGTGACACACTGCTCCGTACAGGTTAAGGCTGCCCATCCTAAACCTCCATATCTAAGTGACACTGCTCCATACAGGTTAAGGCTGCCCATCCTAAACCTCCATATCTCAGTGACACACTGCTCCGTACAGGTTAAGGCTGCCCATCCTAAACCTCCATATCTAAGTGACACACTGCTCCATACAAGTTAAGGCTGCACAGAGACCGGCGGTGCCTCATTTTAATTATATTTATTTATTTATCGGTCACCTTTTTAATTCCTGCTCTATCATTGGTGATGCAAGAGGAACATCCTGAGGTATTCACACCCGGAACACACCGTGTAGATTAAAGCAATGCTAGAACCCTGTACAACAGAACGGAGAAAGGGAGAGAGAGAGACAGAGAAACACACAGAGAGAGCAAGAGAAAGACAGAGAGACACATACAGAGGGAGAGGGAGAGAGAGAGTGAGAAAGACACAGAGAGAGAGAGGGGGGGGTGTGTGCAGACATTGAATATCCCCTTGAGCATGGTGAAGTTATTAATTACACTTTGGATGGTGTATCAATACATCCAGTCTCTACAAAGATACAGCTATCATACCTAACAAAAATAAAACAGACTGGAGCTACGCACAGGCAAATTCCTAGAGGAAAACCTGGTTCAGTCTGCAGACACTGGGAGATGAATTCACCTTTCAGCAGGACAATAACCTACAACACAAGGCCAAATCTACATTGGAGTTGCTTCGATGGGTGAGAAAAATATATACTTCATCAGTTTTGAATTCAGGCTGAAACACAACAAAATGTGGAATAAGTCAATGGGTATGAATTTCTTTCTGAAGGCGCTGTAATGCCCCAAAATGGGTTCGCAGCAGACGGCAGCAACACCGCTACAACAGCCATAGCTGCAGCGCTACGGAGAAACTAGAAACCATCACAGCTCAAAGATTCTCTCACAGCATCTCAGCCAGGTCCCCCGCCTCCCTCCAGAATTCATACTATCCCCTTCATCACAAGATGGAAAAAGAGAGAGAGACTAAAAACTGAATATTCTCTATTCCAGAGTGGTACAGAGTGTACAATATTTGAATGACTGAAGCTTGTGAAATCTGTAATGAAGTGATATAATGGTATGGGTTTGGCCTGTGACTGAAATATCCATGGAAGTCTCCCTCTCTCTCTCTCTCTCTCTCTCCATCTTGTCTCTTTCTCTGAAGTCTTTAATCATCTTTACTGCCCACTCTGTAATCCGACGCTAAGAGACTAATCCCCGATCCTCCACAATGAAGAACAGCCCCACGGAAAGACCAAAAGAAAGAGAGAAAGAAATACTATTTCTCTCTCGAGCAGAAATCCCTTAGCCTGACTGATTACTTTGAGAATTTTAGAGGCTGCTGTGGGATGCTATCGGTTTTTATTGTGAAAGACAAACTAATCACTGTGAAAAGACTAGTCAATTGAATTTAAGGAGACATGATGGGTTACTTCCTTTCACTGTACCTCTAGTCAATAGCTCAAATCAAATGTTATTTGTCACACGAGGTACCAGTACCGAGTCGATGTCCAGGGGTAAGAGGTAATTGAGGTACATATACACTAGGTAGGGGTAAAGTGACTAGGCAACAGGATAGATAATAAACAGTAGCAGCAGCGTATGTGATGAGTCTGTAACGGCAGTCGTAATCCTCCTCCTCGGACGAGGAGAGGCGAGACGGATTGGACCAATAGGCAGAGTGGCTAGTTTCCATAGTGATTTAATAATTAACAAAAACAATATGAGATACAAAATAACTACCGTGACAGTCCTGTGTGGCGGAACACTGACACAAGAACAAACACCCACAAAACACACGTGAAACCCCGGCTGCCTAAGTATGATTCTCAATCAGGGACAACGATTGACAGCTGCCTCTGATTGAGAATCATACCAGGCTGAACACAAAACCCCAACATAGAAAATCACACATAGACAGCCCACCCCAACTCACTCCCTGACCAACTAAATAAATACAAGAAAAAGAAAAAACAGGTCAGGAACGTGACAGAGTCAAAAGAGTTAGTTCAAAGAAGGTTAATGCAGATAGTTAAAGATGCACTATGTAGAAGTGGCTCCAGCATTTCCTGGTTGCAAAATGTTTTATAGTTCACCTAATTTCAGTTTATGTGACAAAATAAGCATGTATAGTATAGTGTAGAGAATCATTGTACCATAAAAGAAATAAAAAAATCTAGTCAAGTCAGTTAAGAACAAATTGTTATTTACAATGACGACGCTGGGCCAATTGTGCGCCACCCTATGGGACTCCCAATCACGGCCGGATGTGAAACAGCCTGGATTCAAACCAGGGACTGTAATGATACTTCTACCATCTAAACTGCTGTGAAACGTAAGAACGGGAAGCATAGAAAAAAGCACATAGAACCGATCTACTGCTTCTTAGACTTGTTTTTAATGACAATGACATATCTATAAATCATATTTATATGTGATTGTGATCAGGTCGCCCAAAATCTTTAAATAGTTAACCAAATGTGACTGACCGGCTCAAATCATTATTTTTTTATTTTTTTACATTGGATAAAAGTTGAGACTCAGAGCTACAAAATGACATATCATACACTGCATTTTTGAGGAACAATGGGAAAATAAATTTGCTTTGAAAGTTGATAAACTTGTAAACTCACTTTTGAGAAAAGGGCCTTTGAATGTTTTGGTACCTACTGGAGAACTCTCCTTTGTCTACACCCATTCAGTATTGTTCACACCCTCTTAAGCCTTAGCCCCACCCATCTCTTTAAGGGTTTACATGTGAGGTCATGTGCTAAACAGTGAGTAGTGTAGTAAAGATTAAGACTAAAAGTGGTAGTAGACTATAATAAGGAAACATTCCAGGTAAACAGAAAGTGTCCAGATAAAAATATGTTTTAAATATGAGATGACGCTTACCCAGACACACTTGTCTAAATTGATGGTCATGTGAAAGAAATGCTATAACCCCCAGCCACATCCAGTGGTGGAAAAAGTACTAAATTGTCATACTTGAGTAAAAGTATAGATCATTTCAAATTCCTTATATGAAACCAGACGGCACAATTTTTTTTTTTTATTGACGAATAGCCAGGGGCACACTCCAACACTTAGATATAATTTACAAACGAAGCATTTGTGTTTAGTGAGTATGCCAGATCAGATGCAGTAGGGATGACCAGGGATGTTCTCTTGACTAGTGTGTGAATTGGACAATTTTCCTGTCAAAATGTAACGAATATATTTGGGTGTCAGGGAAAACGTAAAAGTAAATTAGATAAAAGTACATTATTTTATTTTGGAATGTAGTGAAGTAAAAGTAAAAGTTGCTAAAAATATAAATAGTAAAGTCATGTACAGATACCCCCCCCCCCCCCCCCCCCAAAATACTTACGTTGTACTTTAAAGTATTTTTACTGAAGTACTTTACACCACTGCCAAAATGCCTTCACACCAATACATTAGCATACTTTACATACTGTTACACGCACACTTATCTCATAGAATTCCATACATAAGTTAATAAGGCCACGCAAACAGGGTTGAATCCTGAGTGAGATGCACATGTACAGTACATAAACAGATGCATGTGCCATATATTTATGAGGATGCGCCATATATTTATGTGGTGGACACTTGATACGGTCACATGATATTGTTGTGGTATGTCACAAAATCATGTTACAACCACACATATCAATATTCATCTTATATATCAATATTTTTTTAAGTGGATGGGTCTCTACAGAAGGTGTAAATGGTACAGCCAAATGGTTACTTGCATAGTAGCAATATAAGAAATAGATAGTGTTTATATAAATAAAATAATATACAGTATGTACAAGAACAATATCAATAACGATATCAGTGATAGACGAGGTAGTTAAATGCATACAATCAGGGGTAAAGTTGCTGAGCAGCAGGATAAAAAAAAAAGTCGTAGGAACATATGTTAGGAGAGAGCCTGTTTCTGTCCTGCCCTTGACTTTGTTACAGGGCATGTGATGCCCATAGCCTCTTCGTCGCAAAACTCCCTGATTTTCTCAAAAAGATAAGTTTGTCTAGCTGTGTCCAGTCCAGGTGGTGCTTGTACAGTCAGACCATCTATGGGAGGAAGGATGTCAGCGTTGCGTAGCAGCTGAATCCTGGTCCCGACAGTCCGAACGCTCCTTGGCGACAACACAATCAAATCAAATCAAATATTATTGGTCACATACACATGGTTAGCAGACGTTAATGTGAGTGTAGCAAAATGCTTGTGCTTCTAGTTCCAACAGTGCAGTAATATCTAACAAGTAATCTAACAATTCCCAACAAACACCTAATACACACAAATCTAACAAGTAATCTAACAATTTGAGCAATGTGCAGAAGATTAATGTGCAAAAAAACAAATAAATAAATGAGGTAGTTGGATGGGCTATTTACAGATGGGCTATGTACAGGTGCAGTGATCTGTAAGCTGCTCTGACAGCTGGTGCTTAAAGTTAGTGAGGGAAAATACAGTATATACATGTAAGATATGTAAACATACATGTAAGATATGTAAAGATATGTAAACAGTAATGTAAGATATGTAAACATGATTAAAGTGGCATTGTTTAAAGTGACTAGTGGTCCATTTATTAACGTGTCCACTGATTGGGTCTCAATACAGTATATACATGTGATATGAGTAATGTAAGATATGTAGACATTATTAAAGTGGCATTATTTAGAGTGGCATTGTTTAAAGTGACCAGTGATCCATTATTAAAGTGTCCAGTGTTTCGGTCTCAATGTAGGCAGCAGCCTCTCTGAGTTAATGATTGCCATTTAGCTGCCCATGGCCTTAAGATAGAACATGTTTCTCAATCTCTCGGTCCCAGCTATGATGCACCTGTACTGACCGCGCCTTCTGGATGATAGCATTGTGAACAGGCAGTGGCTCGGGTGGTTGTTGTCCTTGATGATCTTTATGGCCTTCCTGTGACATCGGGTGTTGTAGGTGTCCTGGAGGGCAGGTAGTTTGCCCGCGGTGATGCATTGTGCAGACCTCACTACCCTCTGGAGAGCCTTGAGGTTGAGGGCGGTGCAGTTGCCGTACCAGGCTGTGATACTGCCTGACAGGATGCTCTCGATTGTGCAACTGTAAAAGTTTGTCAGGGTTTTGGGTGACAAGCCACATTTCTTCAGCCTCCCGAGGTTGAAGAGGCACTGTTGCACCTTCTTTACCACACTGTCTGTGTGAGTGGACCATTTCAGTTTGTCTGTGACGTGTACGCCCAGGAACTTACAACTGTCCACCTTCTCCACTGCTGTCCCTTCGATGTGGATAGGGGGGTGCTCCCTCTGCCTTTTCCTGAAGTCCACGATCATCTCCTTTGTTTTGTTGACGTTGAGTGAGAGGTTATTTTCCTGACACCACACTCCGAGTGCCCCTCATTTCCTCCCTGTAGAATATCTCGTCGTTGTTGGTGATCAAGCCCACTACTGTTGTGTCGTCTACAAACTTGATGATTGAGTTGGAGGCGTGCATGGCCACGCAGTCATGGGTGAACAGGGAGTACAGAAAAGGGCTGAGCACACACCCTTGTGTTGAGGGTCAGCGAAGTGGAGATGTTGTTTCCTACCTTCACCACGTGGGGGGCGGCCCGTCAGAAAGTCCAGGACCAGTTGAACAGGGAGGGGTTGAGACCCAGAGCCCCCAGCTTGATGATGAGCTTGGAGGGTACTATGGTGTTGAATGCTGAGCTGTAGTCAATGAACAGCATTCTTACATAGGTATTATTTTTGTCCAGATGGGATAGGGCAGTGTGCAGTGCAATGCGATTGCATCATCTGTGGACCTGTTGCGGCAAACAGAAGTGGGTCTAGGGTGGCCGGTAAGGTGGCGGTGATATGATCCTTAACTAGCCTCTCAAAGCACTTCATGATGACAGAAGTGAGTGCTACGGGGTGGTAGTCATTTAGTTCAGTTATCATTGCCTTCTTGGGTACATGAACAATGGTAGCCGTCTTGAAGCATATGGGGACAACAGACTGGGATAGGGAGCAATTCAATTCATGTCCGTAAACACACCAGCCAGCTGGTCTGCGCATGCTCTGAGGACGCGGCTAGGTATGCCGTCTGCAGAAGGGAATAACTACACTGTTATATATTTAGCCATATCACCAGACCTCTTCCCATGGTTAAATGTGGTGGATCACGAATGCCGCCATCCATCCATGGTTTCTGGGTAGGTTTAAATAGTCACAGTGGGTACAACATCTCCAATGCACTTATTTATCAACGCATTCACCGAGTCAACATACAGGTCCATGTTGTTCTCTGAGTCAACATACAGGTCCATGTTGTTCTCTGAGTCAACATACAGGTTGATGTTGTTCTCTGAGTCAACATACAGGTCGATGTTGTTCTCTGAGTCAACATACAGGTCGATGTTGTTCTCTGAGTCAACATACAGGTCGATGTTGTTCTCTGAGTCAACATACAGGTCGATGTTGTTCTCTGAGTCAACATATAGGTCGATGTTGTTCTCTGAGTCAACATACAGGTCGATGTTGTTCTCTGAGTCAACATACAGGTCGATGTTGTTCTCTGAGTCAACATATAGGTCGATGTTGTTCTCTGAGTCAACATACAGGTCGATGTTGTTCTCTGAGTCAACATACAGGTCCATGTTGTTCTCTGAGTCAACATACAGGTCGATGTTGTTCTCTGAGTCAACATACAGGTCGATGTTGTTCTCTGAGTCAACATACAGGTCGATGTTGTTCTCTGAGTCAACATACAGGTCGATGTTGTTCTCTGAGTCAACATATAGGTCGATGTTGTTCTCTTAGTCAACATACAGGTCGATGTTATTCTCTGAGTCAACATACAGGTCGATGTTGTTCTCTGAGTCAACATACAGGTCGATGTTGTTCTCTGAGTCAACATACAGGTCGATGTTGTTCTCTGAGTCAACATACAGGTCGATGTTGTTCTCTGAGTCAACATACAGGTCGATGTTGTTCTCTGAGTCAACATACAGGTTGATGTTGTTCTCTGAGTCAACTTATAGGTCGATGTTGTTCTCTGAGTCAACATACAGGTCGATGTTGTTCTCTGAGTCAACATACAGGTCGATGTTGTTCTCTGAGTCAACATATAGGTCGATGTTGTTCTCTGAGTCAACATATAGGTCGATGTTGTTCTCTGAGTCAACATACAAGTCGATGTTGTTCTCTGAGTCAACTTATAGGTCGATGTTGTTCTCTGAGTCAACATACAAGTCGATGTTGATCTCTGAGTCAACATACAGGTCGATGTTGTTCTCTGAGTCAACATATAGGTCGATGTTGTTCTCTGAGTCAACATACAAGTCGATGTTGATCTCTGAGTCAACATACAGGTCGATGTTGATCTCTGAGTCAACATACAAGTCGATGTTGATCTCTGAGTCAACATACAAGTCGATGTTGATCTCTGAGTCAACATACAGGTCGATGTTGATCTCTGAGTCAACATACAAGTCGATGTTGATCTCTGAGTCAACATACAGGTCGATGTTGTTCTCTGAGGCTGACCGGAACATATTCCAGTACGCTTGATCAAAACAATCTTGAAGAGTGGCTTCCGATTGGTCAGACCAGCGTTGAATGGTTCTCGTCACTGGTACATCCTGTTTGAGTTTCTGCCTATAAGATGGAACGAGCAAGATGGCGTCGTGGTGAGATTTGCCGAAGGGATTGCGGGGGAGGGACTCCAACTCCCACAATCCTCCACCTCACATGATGTCAACACATCTGGTCCCCGGAGACCGGCTCTCAGATGCAGCAGCTGTACACATCTGGCAGTGAAGAGGGGGTCAGTGTGTGTGTTTGTGTGTGTGGGTGTGGGTGTGTGTTGACGGGAACAGCTGGCTGATGCAGATGAAGCTGACAAGTACGGCAGAGAGGAGTGCCTTGAGAGAGTCTCACACACACACACACACACACACACACACACACACACACACACACACACACACACACACACACACACACACACACACACACACACACACACACACAGTAGCCAAGCTGCTACTCAGGCTACAAAGCCACTGAGATAATGGTCAATATTGATTGATTGAATTTATTTGACAACTTGTCAAATCCATACATAAGGGCGCTCCAGCTGATGCCACCTCCACATACAATTTAAGAAAATCGTCAAGGATAACACAATAAAGCTTAACAGCTTATTTCCATTGTGGTCCATCTGAAGAGGGGAGGGGAAGGGGGAATACAACAAGGTTAGGTGGCAATTGTAATGACAACAGACAATGACAGACACAACTTGTTTGATTCACAGCATCCGATAATTAATACCATTTCTGTTTATAATACACAACTATGGACAAGTACATCTTCCTTGTCTCACATACGCTTAATATATAAACAATCAAACCCACACACACAAGACAAACACATTATAATAAACAACTGGCACCAAAAAGGCAGACCATATGCTGTCCCGGGCATGTCCCTCTCCGCCACCTACTTTAATCTTACCACTCACTTTTGAGACATGCTACTATTTAGCAATTATTTCAGTGAGAACTTGAAACTACCCATGGAGGTTAGAAGTTTCAAATTCTTTGGAAGATTATTCCATAGAATGGCAGCCGAGTATAAAAATGTTTCTTTCCCCGTACCACTTTTAAATCTAAAAGGAACAGCGTCAGTTTCACTCCTAGTTGAATAGTTATGGTTATCCCTCACTACGTTAAAGTAGTTACATAAGTATCTGTGGACCATACTGTGGACAATCTTATGTACAAGACACAATTTAATCTGAGCAAATCTCTCCTCCACTTTAAGCCATCTAAGGCTTTCAAGGTGGGAATAGTCAAGATGCGTAAGTGCTGGAAGTTTAAGAATAATCCTGACTAATTTGTTCTGAGATGTCTCCAAATATATATTTTTTTATATCTTGGGGGCCCTATTGTACCAGGACGAGCATGGATAGTCGAAGTGGTACTGAACAAGAGCCACTGCCAATGTCCCTATTGCATTCTTATCCAGATATTTGGAGGTTCTAGCCAGGAACCTAATTTTATGGTTCACTTTGGTGATAACATTTTGTGCCTTGCTCTCCCCTGTCTTGGCACATATCCAAGATACTTAACAGAGTATTTTGCTGTGAAT
Source organism: Salvelinus fontinalis (assembly GCF_029448725.1). NCBI lineage: Eukaryota > Metazoa > Chordata > Actinopteri > Salmoniformes > Salmonidae > Salvelinus > Salvelinus fontinalis. Next base: position 14,526,685 of record NC_074665.1, read on the forward strand.
ACTATGTCACCTACTACCACCTTAAAATCTGGGGACTTCCTCAGTTTCACTTTGGACCCGAACAAGATGGACTCTGTTTTTCCAAGATGAAGTGACAGATTATTGACATATAGCCATTTACTGGCATTCAGAAGATCAGCACTGAGGGCTTTCTCAACCACATTTTTGTCTATGTGGGAAACCAACAGTGCAGAATAATTTGCATATAGGAAAATATGACATGTACAGGCAGATTTCTGATTTATATACAATAGAAATAAAAGTGGACCCAGCACACTCCCTTGGGGTACCCCGCAGTTCAAGATTTTGTGTTTAGACAGGGTCCCATCCATATCCACCATCTATTTTCTTCCTTGCAGATAAGAGCTGACCCATTTTACTGCTAAGTTGTTAAAGCCCATGGCTCTTAGTATGATTAACAAAACCTCATGATCCACTGTATCGAACGCCTTTTGGGGATCTAACATAACCATACCACAAAATGTTCCCCCGTCTACTTCATTCCTTGTGTGGTCAGTCAGATATACTAGGCAGGTGTCAGTGGAATGGGATTTCCTGAAGCTCTATTGGAGCTCATTGAATAGGTTATGCAAGGAAATATAACTGTCAATCTGCTTGAACATAATATTTTGCATGACTTTCGATAAAGCACACAGGATTGAGACAGGCCAATAGTTTCCATGATCTAACTTGTTCCCTTTTTTTTCTAAAGGAATGACCCTTGCAAATTTGAGTTTACTGGGAAACCACCCTAGTTCAATAGACAGATTCACAATGTGAGATATACAGGGGGTGGTAACTACAGCAGCATCCTTTAGAGATCTGGCAGGAATGTTGTCAAGGCCAGTTGCTTTGGAATGGTGAAGTTCTTTCAGCCTCTCAATCACAGTTGATTCAGACACCTTTTCAAATGAAAATCATCTACTTGAATACCCTGCTCTGAGTAAAACTGCTGGACATGACTCTCCCCATAGCAACCTGATTGACTAGGTAACTTGCTAACTAATGTATTAGCTATAGTTGTAAAATAGCTATTCAGACTGTCTGCAACCATGGTCTTATCTGATGTAACCTTTTCTCCAATGTCCAACCTAAGATTGAGAGCTTTGGTCTTTAATCTGTTACTGTAACCTAACAGCTTCAGACACTTCCGTGTTCCTATTTTCAACTATTCTGTCATTATAATATTATTTCTTGGCCTTCTGTACCATCCCGTTGACCTAATTTCTTATAGTCTATAAATATATCATCTGCCCTGGATTTCCTAAACTCCAGAAAGCGTTCATTTCTCTGCTTAATTGCCTTTAAAATGTTATAATGTATCTATGGTTCAGGTCTTTACTTAATTCTGTTTCACAGGAGCCTGTTTATCTACAGCATGTAAAAACAATGATTTAAAATGGCCCCAGGCATTCTCCACCTCATTGCATTTCAATACAGCAGACCAGTCCAATTTGCTCAAACAATTAACAAAAATATCTGCACTATAATTCTTCATAGCCCTAATTTGTATTAAGTTATGACAATTAAAAACTGTTTTCGGAACCTTCCTACTACAGAAAATTATAGAATGATCACTGAGCCCATAGTTTACAACCCCACTGTTTGATATCCTTGATCTATCCGACACCAACAAGGTCAATGGTGGTTTTGGTAGAAGGACAGACCCTGGTGGGCTCATTAATCAGCTGGTATAAAGCAAACAGATTACAACAATTCTTAAGAGTTTTAAAAGTAGCATGACCCTTTTAGAGCATATCTGTATTATAATCACCAGTAACAATAACTTCTGATTTACCAAAGTCTCCTCCAACAATTCATAAAACTTGTACTGGTCTAGTGGTCTATAATAGGTTCCTATAATAGGTTTACATTTTGGTAATAAAATGTCTAACCACACAGCTTCATTCTCGCCATGGTTTAAATCTGATTGATCTATAGTTAAACCCAATATCTGATTTTACATAAGTACAAACTCCCCCGCCTTTGCAATTGTGGTCTCTTCTAATTACTACATAATTTTCAACTTCAATCTCAACGTTTGTTATCGAACCATCCAACCAAGTTACTAGAGAGGAGTCAAATTTCCTCAATCTTAGGAAGAAGACTTCTAACGTTGAGATGAAGAATGTGTCGTCCTCTCGTGGGAAAAAAATTGTTTCTAGAGTCAAGTTTTCCTCGTCGTTTGGAACTGTCAGCTGAAATTGTCCACTTAAGATGATTGTTGAATCCATGCAGTCCAATCGCCGCAATGAAGCTCCTTCCAGGATTTGCGCTGCCATTTGAAAGAGATGGTCATTGCTCCTTCCTTTCTGACCCTCTCTATTATAGCAAATGGATTTATCGCTAGAAAACAGGCACTGATGGACATCTCCAGACAGCAACAGGCAAAGAGTCATTATTAGGTTTCCACCATCTATTTGTAATTTTCCCCCAACCATAATCGCCCTTTTGTAGGGACTGTGACAGCTGGAATATAGAAACGTGTTAAATAGGGTGTATTTTCCATGGCCAAAATGCTTAGTGCCAATCTGGTCTTCGAACCTGATCTTCTGATTAAAACCGCATACTTTGTCAAAAGGACATCGACTTGATGTACAAAAAGGGCCAGTATCTGTAAGCGTTAATATAAAAGCATAGATAAAAAAAACGCTGCCAACACGCCACCTTCCCGGCTGCCATCTTGCTACTTTACTGCACTGAGATCTAGGGTGTGAAAACCTGTCCATCCAAACATGTCCATACACATGCACTGCATAATTCTCTAGAGCACAGATCTATAGGTCCATACACAGAGGTATGAGCAGTAGTGTGGTACACAGCGCCCCTACCACTGTATAGGCTGGGCTGGGAGGGGTGGGCCTGTCTGTTCTGGTGTAAGGCTTAGTTAGTTAGCTTTAGATAGAGTTATGATCGGGGGCCCAGAAGTGAACAGGATTTCCCCATAGGCCTTTATGACATTCACTCCCTCCCTCCCATCAGTTTCCTCACTCTCTAATGCTCTTGCTCCTCTCTCTCCTTCCCCTCTGAAGGAAATATTGAAACGAAATGAAGGGTGTGGTAACAGTTTTCCTGTTTCCTGTCTCTAACACTGTGTGTCTGTTCTGCCTGAGTGTATCTAATGGTTTCACTTTATCCTAGTGTGGCGAACACGACTCGCACGGTTTAGCATAGTTACAGCATCCTAGGGATGGGTGTGTGTGTGTTTTAGTTTTACTGTACTCGTGTGGACCAGACGTCATTTTGCTGTCCCCACAGGGAAAATTTGTATTTTAAGCTTAAGGTCTAGGTTTAGGGTTAAAATATAATTATCCTATTACGACTATTATGCTACAGAGTTCTCCATGCCTAGGGTCACATGGTGTTAGTCATGCTAGCTACAGTAATCCCTGTAGTCCAGGATCCAGGGTTAGCTGCTCTAGCTAACCTGTGGTCAATGTTAGCTATGGCTCATCAATGCGAGAAACACTCAGCCTCATTGACCAGTCAGACTATAATGAGGGTCATCACGTCTATCAGACATCCGGAATTGGTCAGTCCACTACCAGAGCCATATGACCAACTATTGATCCGCATTAGCACTGACCGTCAATTCCATTCAATTCCTATTGATTCTCGTGCGACCGCAAATCGATTGACCGTTACTTTTGCCATTAGTGACTGTCTGTGAGGTATTGGCCGCGTCCTGCTCAGAGCTTCCTGCACGTCTGTCTGCGTGTCTCAGTGGTCAGTCGCCAAACCTTGTCCTGGAGAGCTACAGGGTGGTGCAGGGTTTTGTTCCCACCCAGCACTGACACGCTAGCCTGCATGGTCGGCAACTCTATTTCTACTTTACTTTAGCCAACTGTTTTATTTTGTTTGCTATGGCAACGATGAAGGAGTTGGCTAACGCAGAACAATATCTGGCAACCAGGATTCTACCAATCAAAGCATTGATGATCAGTAGACCAGAATAAAAGGAGATTTGTTACTGCTGGTCTGGAACAAAAGCCTGCACATTGGGTAGCTATCTAGAACCAGGGTTTACTTTAAATAGTGTTTAGCTCAACATTAATCACAGTTCCTGGCATGGTGAGTCACACAAGGTAAAAGGTAACAGAAACTCTGTTAATAACTGGTTTTAACATGCCTTATTTGTCCTCTTCTCATCCCTGATTGGGACCATATTTTTAGACAGGTGTAGATGATTAAAAGACGCATTGTAATCTGTTTTGTGATCAGATCGTCCTGACCACCTCCGGAGGTAGTCAGGCACGCATTGTGTCTGGATATCTTAGTGTAAACAGACCTGGCCAGTAAAACCTTTTAAATCCTCATTATTCAGCTCTCTAAAATCACTGACAGGTGGCACCATTGACTTATGCCATCAATATGTGTCTTAAAATAAATAAATATTATTTTGAAAGAATAGCTGTGAAAAAATGTGCATATAGGTAGTGATATAGGTAGTGATGTGGACACAGTGGTCAGATAAGAGACACATTTTAATATCATGCGTATCGACACATTTCTGACCATGCACAATCAGAATGTGGACAAGATCAGGACTCAGGACCCATGTCAGTGCCAGGTATGAAAGAGAATAGAATGTGTTAGTACAGCAGAGACTGTGTAGAAAAGGAATTGTTATCAGAGGCCAAGTCCAATGCTGTGTGTCCAGAGACAGTGGGATCGAGTGTGCAGAGACAGAGGGAATTATAGATGCACAGCAAATTCTCCACTGTTACATTTAAAGTAACACTAAAAGTGTGGACCCAAATAGACAATGGACAAAACTTAGGAATGTTTAATCACCTGCAACCTGCATTCAGAATGACTGCCAGGGTTGGGAAGACTAAAATATGAGAAATATGCTTATAAAGCAGTGTGTTAATTCAACACTGTTCAGTGTCTATACAGGTCCACACTTTCAGTGTTCATTTAACACTGGGGAGTTTTCTGTGTCTATGTTTGGTCATCTGTTTGATCCTGAGCTAAAACCTGTGTAATGAATTACAGAGGAATTTGCAATTACATAGACCCCCCCCCCCCCCCCTTTGTTTTTACACTGCTGCTACTCGCTGTTTATTATCTATACATAGTCACTTTACCCCTACCTACGTGTACACTGTTGCTACTCGCTGTTTATTATCTATGTATAGTCACTTCACCCCTACCTACATGTACACTGCTGCTACTCTCTGTTTATTATCTATACATAGTCACTTTACCCCTACCTACATGTACACTGCTGCTACTCGCTGTTTATTATCTATACATAGTCACTTTACCCCTACCTACGTGTACACTGCTGCTTCTCGCTGTTTATTATCTATGTATAGTCACTTCACCCCTATCTACATGTACACTGCTGCTACTCTCTGTTTTATTATCTATACATAGTCACTTTACCCCTACCTACGTGTACACTGCTGCTACTCAATGTTTATTATCTATACATAGTCACTTCACCCCTACCTACGTGTACACTGCTGCTTCTCGCTGTTTATTATCTATACATAGTCACTTCACCCCTACCTACATGTACACTGCTGCTACTCTCTGTTTATTATCTATACATAGTCACTTTACCCCTACCTACGTGTACACTGCTGCTACTCAATGTTTATTATCTATACATAGTCACTTCACCCCTACCTACGTGTACACTGCTGCTTCTCGCTGTTTATTATCTATACATAGTCACTTTACCCCTACCTACATGTACACTGCTGCTACTCTCTGTTTATTATCTATACATAGTCACTTCACCCCTACCTACATGTACACTGCTGCTACTCGCTGTTTATTATCTATACATAGTCACTTTACCCCTACCTACATGTACACTGCTGCTACTCTCTGTTTATTATCTATACATAGTCACTTTACCCCTACCTACGTGTACACTGCTGCTTCTCGCTGTTTATTATCTACACATAGTCACTTTACCCCTACCTACGTGTACACTGCTGCTTCTCGCTGTTTATTATCTATACATAGTCACTTTACCCCTACCTACATTTACAAATCGACTAACCTGCACCCTGTATATAGCCTCATTATTTTATTGTGTGACTTTTTTTTATCTTTCTTTTTTTCAAAATCTTTTTTTACTTTAGTTTATTTAGTTAATATTCCCTTAACTCTCTTTTTTTGAACTGCATAGTTGGTTAAGGGCTTGTAAGTAGGCATTTCCACGGTAAGGTCTACACCTGTTGTATTCAGCATTTCCACGGTAAGGTCTACACCTGTTGTATTCAGCATTTCCACGGTAAGGTCTACACCTGTTGTATTCAGCATTTCCACGGTAAGGTCTACACCTGTTGTATTCAGCATTTCCACTGTAAGGTCTACACCTGTTGTATTCAGCATTTCCACTGTAAGGTCTACACCTGTTGTATTCAGCATTTCCACTGTAAGGTCTACACCTGTTGTATTCAGCATTTCCACTGTAAGGTCTACACCTGTTGTATTCAGCATTTCCACGGTAAGGTCTACACCTGTTGTATTCAGCATTTCCACGGTAAGGTCTACACCTGTTGTATTCAGCATTTCCACTGTAAGGTCTACACCTGTTGTATTCAGCATTTCCACGGTAAGGTCTACACCTGTTGTATTCAGCATTTCCACGGTAAGGTCTACACCTGTTGTATTCAGCATTTCCACTGTAAGGTCTACACCTGTTGTATTCAGCATTTCCACGGTAAGGTCTACACCTGTTGTATTTGGCTTGTAAGTAGGCATTTCCACTGTAAGGTCTACACCTGTTGTATTCAGCATTTCCACTGTAAGGTCTACACCTGTTGTATTCAGCATTTCCACTGTAAGGTCTACACCTGTTGTATTCAGCATTTCCACTGTAAGGTCTACACCTGTTGTATTCAGCATTTCCACTGTAAGGTCTACACCTGTTGTATTCAGCATTTCCACTGTAAGGTCTACACCTGTTGTATTCAGCATTTCCACTGTAAGGTCTACACCTGTTGTATTCAGCATTTCCACGGTAAGGTCTACACCTGTTGTATTCAGCATTTCCACTGTAAGGTCTACACCTGTTGTATTCAGCATTTCCACGGTAAGGTCTACACCTGTTGTATTCAGCATTTCCACTGTAAGGTCTACACCTGTTGTATTCAGCATTTCCACGGTAAGGTCTACACCTGTTGTATTTGGCTTGTAAGTAGGTGTAGCAGTGTGATGTTGTTCCCCTAGATTACGCACCAAATTGCACACAAGGACCAATTCAAATAGGCCAGGTCAAGAGGGGATGTTAATAATCTAATAATAATAATAATAATTCAGTGTATTTTTTTATTTAATTACAGCTGCATAGCTAATGTTTTTATTTGGTGTACAAACACTTTTTCATACCAATATTGTACATACAAGTGATTGTAAAAGTTTTGTATATTTTGGTTTGGCCCATCGCGGGTTATCTGTATCCCCATACCACTTTATCGGCGCTCTTTTGCCTGACCCTCGGCTAGCAAGGTGCCGGAGAGCTGTGACTGCACCAAGGGTAACGTGTGTGTTGTCTCTTTGTGTGCAGGGCAAATAAAAAGATTTCAACGAGCAGACAAAAAAAAAAAAAAAAATAAATAAATAAATAAATTCACACCCACAGGGCGACAGAGTAACCCAGTGTAGTCCCTTAATTCTAGACCCACAAATGGTCGATCAGCTGAAAAGCTATCCCGCGAAGGATTAGGAAAAATAAGGGGTAGCTAATCCCTTATTCAACCATATACGAAAAATGCCATATACATTTTATGCCGATGGACTACACACAAAGTTACATGAATTGTCAAATATATTAGACAAACCCACAAATCATTCTAAGACATGCTTAGATTTCCTACATTCCTACAAAAGAAAAGGTAGGCAATATCCTACCGTCACTGAGAAACCAAGAACTGTTTCATTTCCTGTGTAGACATAGTTTGGATTAACCTATCCACTGGCTTAATAAGTCTACCCAGTCTAGTCCGAACACCCTCACCCACAAACCTAGCAGGGATGTCACAGACAGCACTAACCCTGCTCAGAGGTCTAACCTCAGGATGGGGAGTACTACAGATCCGCATCTCCGGAGCCAGCACACCTTCAGTTACCGACTCAACACTAGTAGTGTCAGACGACTGATCAGAATCCTGGTAGATTGTCACAGACCACACTGACGAAGCATCTTCAACCAAGGTAACATCATCCACACTGAATGGAGTTTCGCAATCAGAACTCTTGTAGGCTTCGGGGATATCTCTCTGGTCCACTTCTGCTGAGCACACCTCACTTAAGGGGACTTCATACGGTTGTTCCACCTCACTTCCATCAGCCGGGACTTCACCATCCTCTTGGAGTATCCTCCCAGAAGACTCAGGAAGGCCTGCTACCCAGTGGACAGTCCTGGCGTCACTCCCATCCATTTGGCTGGACATTGCAGACATCTCAGAGATCACGTCACCACTCGATAGAGATCCGTGACCCTCAGGTTCCTCCCACGAAGGTAAAGGCAGAAAGTTGACTGGCATAATCAGGTTCCTATGCACAGTTTTGATGCGTCCAGTGGTAGGGTGTTGGATACGATATGTGTTCAGTGAGCTGTTCTTTGCAACCACTATGTACACCACACTCTCCCAGCGATCAGCCAGTTTCTTCTTGCCCCTCTCCCCCTTGTTAGCAAGTAGAACTCTATCTCCCTTCTGCACCGAGTGACCCTTAGACCGTCTGTTGTAGACCTTGGCTTGTCTCTTTTGTTGCTTACTGGCGTGCTGCTGGGCCAATGTCATGGCCTCTCTCAGATCCTCACCCAGAGACTGGACATATTTATCCACATCTACTGTGTCCCCATCCAACAGCACACTTTCAAACATAACATCTACCGGCAACCTAGGGGTGCGTCCGAACATCAAGAAGAAGGGTGGAAACCCAGTAGTCTCATGAACAGTGCAGTTATAGGAGAATGTCAATGTGTTCAACATCTGAGGCCATTTAGCCTTAGACCTAGCTGGCAGAGCTCTAATCATCCCACCCAGTGTGCGATTCAGACGTTCTGCTTGACCGTTACCCATGGGATGATAAGGTGTGGTGTGGGACTTTTCAACACCAGATAACTGAAGTAATTCTGCAATAAGTAAACTCTCGAAGTTTGCACCCCTGTCAGAATGGATGCAATCAGCGAACCCATAAATGCAGAAGAAATTATTCCAGAGAACACGAGCAACAGTCTTAGCAGACTGGTTTGGACATGGATACGCACAGGCCAGCTTAGTAAAGTGATCAGTCACTACTAACACATCAATAGACTTGTTGTTTGAATCTTCGGCAGTCCAGAAATCAATACACACAAGTTCTAAAGGTGCCGTTGTCACAATGGAGACAAGTGGAGCTCTTGCTTCAGGCTCAGGTGCTTTACTCAACACACATCTCTTACAGTGGGCCACGTATTCCTTGACATCCTTCTCCATAGATTCCCAGTAAAACCGCTGTCTCGTGAGCCACAATGTGCGCTGCTGACCCTGATGACCAGCATCATCATGAACTCCCTTCAACACAAGGCCTCTCAAAGACACAGGTACAACATACTGGAATATTTTCTTCTTACTCACTGGGTGTTTTGAGACACGATACAGAATCCCTAACCGCGTGGTGAGTTTCCCCCACTGTCTTAGCCCTTGCAAAGCAAGGGGCAACACTACTTAAGTCTCAGAGCAAGTGACGTAACTGATTGAAATGCTACTAGCGCGTACCCGCTAACTAGCTAGCCATTTCACATCCGTTACATAGGCATTTCCACTGTAAGGTCTACACCTGTTGTATTCAGCATTTCCACTGTAAGGTCTACACCTGTTGTATTTGGCTTGTAAGTAGGCATTTCCACTGTAAGGTCTACACCTGTTGTATTCAGCATTTCCACTGTAAGGTCTACACCTGTTGTATTTGGCTTGTAAGTAGGCATTTCCACGGTAAGGTCTACACCTGTTGTATTCAGCATTTCCACTGTAAGGTCTACACCTGTTGTATTCAGCATTTCCACTGTAAGGTCTACACCTGTTGTATTTGGCTTGTAAGTAGGCATTTCCACTGTAAGGTCTACACCTGTTGTATTCAGCATTTCCACTGTAAGGTCTACACCTGTTGTATTTGGCTTGTAAGTAGGCATTTCCACTGTAAGGTCTACACCTGTTGTATTCAGCATTTCCACTGTAAGGTCTACACCTGTTGTATTTGGCTTGTAAGTAGGCATTTCCACGGTAAGGTCTACACCTGTTGTATTCGGCGCATGTGAAAAATTAAATGTAAAATTAGAAAATTAGAATACAATTTTTTTTATTGGAAAGTGCGTGAGCGTGCGTGCGCGCGCACGTTTGTACATGGTTGTATCACATCCGTACCACGATTCTCCACCAATTAGGATTGGCTTCCTTTGCTTGATTGAAAACATAAAAAGACAAAAACAACTTTAAGTATGATTTTCAAAAGGACCCTCCAAACAAGAAAGCAGCATCTTCTTCATATATCATTTTATTTAAACAACATAGTAAAGGAGCCAAAGACCTTATAGAGATAGTGTTTTTCTTTCTTCACCAATTGTCATAATGAGTGGAGGAGTAAAACAGTAGTACAACATCTTGGAGTACAACATCTTGGAGTACAACATCTTGGAGAGTTCCCTGCCTGGTTAGCAACAATACACACTTTATTGACTGTGCAATGCTAGAAGGTTTCTCCTTTTCTCTCCTCTCTTTATACAGTATCTCCTCACTCTCTGTTCTTTCTTGTTTTCCGTCCTGGTAAACATATTAGTGTGTTTCCGCGCTTTTGGACAGTTGAGCTAAACAAAAAGGTGTTCACTTCCTCCGGTCTGTGTACTTTTCTTTGAGTAAAAACTATCGTCTACGGTGTTTTTCAGCGCTTCTGTCTATTCACATTCTAACAGTCTCCTCTTTATACAACAGAGTAAAGGAGCCAAATAGCTGATGTTGGAATTTCAATGCCCCTGCCTGTCTAGCTAGGGTATAAGCTTTATTGATTGTGAAATGTTAGAATGTCTCTTCTCCTCTTCTCTCCTCTTGGAACACAGTTTATTCCTCCACATTCTCTTGTTTTCTGACCTGGTAAATGTCTTTGATTCGTGTGTTTTCACGCCGTTGGACAGTTGAGCTATGAAACTCCCCTGAACTTTGGCCACTGTTTTTACTCAAAGCAAAGTCATGGTCATCCTACTTTGCTTCTCTGTTTTTCTGTTTGTTCATATCCTAACAGTGCTCACATCTAGTGCTTTGGCTATTTCAGTATGTAATATGAAGTGAGGTCTTGTAACCTCAGAGTAATATATAATATCAAATAGAGTTGTGTGTGAGAGAGAGAGAGAGAGAGAGAGAGAGAGAGAGAGAGAGAGAGAGAGAGAGAGAGAGAGAGAGAGAGAGAGAGAGAGAGAGAGAGAGAGAGAGAGAGAGAGAGAGAGAGAGAGAGAGAGAGAGAGAGAGAGAGAGAGAGAGAGAGAGAGAGAGATGCTTGTCTTGCTTTCCCCTTCATGCTCTTCCCTGGGGGTCGATCCTCTCCTCACCAGACACCAGGTTAATAAACCAAGCTCCAGGGGCCTCATTTATCAATATTGCGTATAAACTATTTTTACGAACGGAATATAGAATGCTTGTACGCATAGAAAACGTGTGATTTATCAAACAAACCTTCGAGCATCATCCGCACACCAAACATAAGTAAATACCAATTGTTCTCAGCCTCAGTGCTCGTGCACAACCTTGACTATAATTAACTGTATATTGTCAAAATCATTCTTTTAAAAACCTGTGGGAAATATACAATAGGCTACCCAAAAAAAGCAACGGGGGGAAAAAAAGATTTCCGAGCCTGAAAAAGAAGTGCTAGTGTCAGAGATTGAGTACAACCAAAAGGTTTTATTCGGCTCGCTCAGTTGTGGCTTGGCCAGTAAAAATAAGGGGACCAATAGGGCAATCAAGCTGCTTTTACAGTGGCGAATATACTTGAAATGAGGAGGCAACACTCACCAATAAGCCATCCATCCTCAACAGCTCCCTCCTGTAGCCGTATAGGCCAACATTTCTGTTCTGCAGAGTGAAAGTGTCGGGCCTCCTTGCCATCACATTCAGCAGCATCGTTTGCGCATCACATAACCTATCACCTGCACATTAAGTGTGGAAACCCTTTCTGTTCAAATAGTTTCAGTTGTTTTGATGATTTTATGGGGATGTGGGTGCCGTTTGTTGCTCCGTTCGTATTTGGGAACACATTGATGGCATCATGGCAAAGAAACCCCCCTCTGTTATGCGATGGTGTATGGAAATTGTATGTGATACTGTTCGTCTTGTTGAGGATTTCAGCCAAAACATTGTCCCGTGGAGGACTGTGAAATGCTGATCAGCCAGCTCCCGTTGCCAAAAAGACAGATTTACTTTTTAAAGTAGGTCTTAAATCTTTGCAAAAAAAATCCTATAACATTGGTTTTGGGAAATGATAACTGATGAGCCCATAAGTACTTTCTGCAGAAAAAGTCCCACCCGTCTCTAAAAACAAGCTCTATGGGAAATGCAGCGTGTGCCAAATCTTCCAACAGAACAAGATCAGCCATCTCTCATTGGATTTCCCATTATCTCAGTTTCACGTGTACGCCTAATTTAACAAAGGACTGTACATTACATGGAGTGTTAGCGTAACAAATGCACTGATTGGGTATATTATATAGCATGTCAAGATAAGTTGCATGAATTCACAATGGAAATAGAAAAATTATTTAACTAATACTCTTACAATTTCACACATTTTTCAACATATATTTTCCCCATTCTACGCTTGACAAGCAGTTCCCTTATCCCACCACTTGGCACTGTACCTAGGCATAGTAATGGCTGTGCCATGGTTGTAAGCACACTCCCAAGCAATTGTTCATCTTGATAAATATCACACTACACGTGGAAATGATCCCACACATGATTTACGCTCAGGTTTGTGCCAACGCATTGATAATGAAGGCCCTGAACCCAGGAAGTTGTCATCTCCTATCTAATACTTTAATGAAGACTTTTTCATATACTGACGTTAGCCAGACTCAGGCTACGGGAGAAAAGACAGCGCAACAAAAAAGTTACTTTCGTTGTTGTTGTTGTGTACACAAGGGTTCTTTGGGAAGGGTGATGGTTCTATGTGGAACCCTACTGACTCCAATAATCCTTCTGAGCTTTTCAATGGTTCTTTACAGTTCGCACAAGGGTTATTTGCTCTTTTAGTGATAATGAAAATGTAGGGGAGGAGGCTCATCAGAACATTTGTGGGCGTGGTTTGCGCACAGCTCTTTTTGTGCAACCTTGGAGTTAGTGTCATTCCAGTGGATCTGATACGTTGTGTTATGCCATTATGTATTATATATGACTACGGATTGTGACATTTGGCCTTATGTCACTTGAGAATGGTTGACTAAATCAGTCAGTGGTTCTCAGTTCTCTCCTCAGACACTCCCAGCTGTTGCAGAGGTAGCTCACTAGATTCAACTTGTCAGTTAAAACAGTAATAACACCTATGGGATTTTAACTATATAATCTGGTTGACCAGAATAAAGAACCTGGTATGGTTTCTTCAAAAAGATCTATAAAAAAAACCTTTCAGATTGAGAATGGTTAAATAAAGAACCTTTCTCCATAAAGGCTCTATAAAGAATCATGACAAAAAGGGTTCTCAAGCCAAAGAACCTCTATCTGGTGCTATTTAGAACCATTATGTTGTTGTGTAGTGAGTAGTGATTACATGTTGACTGAGCTCTCAGGATTAAGCTCTAATGAGTTTGCTGTCTTCGACAAGGTGTTGGCAGAATCGTTTAGCTGCGTTTATCAGTCACACCCCTACACACACTGTGGAGGCTTGTCTTTTCATGGAGTACACAGAATAGTTTTTTAAATTAGTTACTTTGTAATTCCACTTAGACTGTGGTTATTTTAGGATTTATTTTGTTAGCTGTTAAGATATTCTGAAGTAGACTCGCACACACACACACACACACACACACACACACACACACACACACACACACAAACACACACAAACACACACACACACTCACAAACACTCACACCTCTAAGCCAACAAGACTTGAGGAATACTAATTTGGGGGATTCTCTCTGCGGTATATTACAAAGGGTGACTTGTTTTTGCCAGACAGGTTATTGTACAATACTGCATCCCTGTGCTGGGTTGTGTCTCTCACACCGTCTCCTACACCTGCCCTGCTGCTCCCGTCTCACAATGATGAGTAGTCCCACACCACTCCCACAGCCCCACACTCCTACTGAATCTTAATAGAATGTCGTCTGTGTGTGTGTGTGTGTATGTCACAAGGCAGGAACAGATGGTCGTTGGGAATGGGTTCCACAGTGCCAGACTCTATGGTGCCCTGGTGGCAATGCCATCTCCATGACACACACAAACCCTGGCAACGTGGCGCTGCCATCTCCCTGGCACAGCCTGGTCGTAGTAAGGCAGCAGCTGGTGCGCCAATCTCTAACATTAAGGAGGTCTCGAGGTTCTGCCCGCCTGAGTTAGAATACCTCATGATAAGCTGCAGACCATACTATTTACCAGGAGAGTTTTCATCTATATTTTTCGTAGATGTTTATTTACCACCACAAACCGATGATGGCACTAATACACACTCAACGAGCTGTATAGGGCCATAAGCAAACAAGAAAATGCTCACCTGTGTAATTGCGTTCCTATTGGCCTGTGATTTTAATGCAGGAAAACTGAAATCCATCCTCCCTCGTGTGTACCAGCATGTCACCTGTGCAACTAGAGGTAAGACAAACTCTAGCTTCCCTTTACCCCACACACAGAGACGCAATGTTCTCCCTTGTCTTCCATTTGGCAAATCTGACCATAACGCTATCCTCCTGATGAAGCAAAAACTCAAACAGGAAGTACCAGTGATACTGAAGTGGTCCGATGAAGCGGATGCTAAGCTACAGGACTGTTTCGTTAGCACAGACTGGAATATGTTCTGAGATTCATCCGATGGCAATGGATTACAGGCAACATAAATACGAACGCGGAACACTAATCCGGACGCTTATAAGAAATCCCGTTACGCCCTCCGGCTCTGACACTCGTCGAATGTGGCAAGACTTGCAAACTGTCACCCAGCCGCGAGCTGCGAAGTGACACGAGCCTAAAAGATGGGCTAAATGCCTTGTATGCTTGCTTCGAGGCAAGCAACACCGAACCACGCATGCAAGCACCAGTTGTTCCGGATGACTGTGTCACTGGCCTACACACACTGCCCCATAATGTCAAAGTGAAGTAGTTTTTAGATTTTTTTTTTTACAGATGTATTAAAAATGAAAAGCTGAAATGTCTTGAGTCAAAAGGTATTCAACCCCTTTGTTATGGCAAGCCTAAATAAGTTCAGAAGTAAAAATCTGCTTAACCTCTTAAGTTTAAGCATTTGGCTCTATACTTACTCACACATACTACACTGACACTTATTCATTTGTCGTGTTACCATTTTCTTTTTTTATTTTAGTAATTTTTCTTACTATTTAAGTCTGCATTGTTAGGAAAGGGATTCTAAGTAAGCATTTAAAGGTTATGTTGTATTCAGCTGTCACGACTTCCGCCGAAGTCGGCCCTTCTCCTTGTTCGGGTGGTGTTCGGCGGTCGACGTCACAGGCTTTCTAGTCACCATCGATCCATTTTTCAGTTTCGTTTTGTTTTGTCTGTATTATACACACCTGGTTTCAATTCCCCCATCATGTTCCCTATTTAACCCTCTGGCTTTCATTTCTGTTTTGTCCGTGATTGTTTGTGCGTTAGGTGTTGTAGTTGATACGTGTATGTATCTGTTTATTTTCCATTTGTGGAATTGTGCATTTATTTGAGTAAAACACTGTGGTTTTCGCTCAAAACTGTGTCCTGCGTTTGACTCCAAATATTCTCCGCACACAACCCTGACAGGATAGAAATGAAAGCCAGGGGGTTAAATAGGGAACATGATGGGGGAATTGAAACCAGGTGTGTATAATACAGACAAAACAAAACGAAACTGAAAAATGGATCGATGGTGACTAGAAAGCCGGTGACGTCGACCGCCGAACACCACCCGAACAAGGAGAAGGGCCGACTTCGGCGGAAGTCGTGACATCAGCGCATGTGATAAATACAATTTGATTTAATTTCAGATTTGATTTGACAAGGCACCTACAACCTGTCACTCAGCCAACACACACACACACACACACACACACACACACACACACACACACACACACAAGTTCTAGTTTCTGTAACACTGTTATTAGAGTGTCATAAATTCAGTGTCCTGTCTAGTCTAGCTGATGACCATCTCTCTGTCATATCTCACTGATTACAGGTTAGTGTAAATGACTCCTAAATTACATGTATTTAGATTCATCAGGAAAGGTTAGACAAATCACAAGTTTAGTCAGAGCTCACACCATACTAATTCAAATGCATACCCAGCTTCATAGTTTCAGAATAATGTTGAAAGAAAACCAAAATGCAAAAAATTATGGAACATATCAGTATATTCTATTCACTGGCTGTAGTTCATTGTATTGTATATGACCACCTTAATCATAGACTCAGGTTATTATTCTCTTTAAGTGATCATGCCCGAGAAGCCTGTGTTTGGAGGATATATTGGCATGGGTGTTATCAGTCTTATCACTTTTATACAACGGGTTACCAACATATTCAAATAATGATTGACATATTTTCATTAAAAACATCATTTTGATGAATTTATTCATACTATTTCATCCTTCCACAAGATATAGTCCCGAGACAAATCCAGGGTTGCTACCCAAGCCGGTTGGTCATTCGTTCTATTGGTTCGGTTGCCAGTCATTCAATCTTTTTCTTCTGTATCTATGGATGCGACCCAGTCGTTCGTTCTAAATGTTATATTGTCATACTGGCTGGTAACGTTCTTATCCCTTGCTAGCTAGCTAGCTGACTACGGCTAACTTACATTCACGTCAAAAAGCCAGAATAACAGCAAGTAGCTTCATTTGCATTTGTTGAAGCTGTTTTCTAGTGACATTTATTTGGATACATCCATAACAATGAGCTAATGAGGCATGATTTCACCTGGCATAGAAAATGTGCTCACTCGTCAGGACACTATTGTTCAGAGGAGCTAGCCAACAACACCGCTAATCACTTCAAACTAGAGCGGTAAAGACTGCATACTAGCTGCACTTCAGTTCGTTTTACCTTTTTTCAATTGGCATTTCTTTGTATATATGCATAATGATGATGCCCGCTGTATCATGATTTCGAATGGTTGAGAACGCTGCCTTCCTCTCTGTCTCATCCCGACATGTTCATTACTATGGGACAGCTGTCAGAGAGACAGACAGCAAGGTTTATACAAATCTCCGCTGTTGAAAACTAAATGTTAGTCTAAAAGAAATGTGAGATAAGGTCTAGATGCTTTTTATAGTGGAGATCAAGTTTATATATTGCTTGGCTGGGCTGATGAGACAGTGGATTGCGCAATCATATTGAACAGAGTAAATAGGCATTTAACGTTATAGATTTAGCCGGTGGTAACTTGTGGAACAGACACTACCTGGAATGTGCTTTTAACCAATCAGCATTCAGGATTAGACCCACCCGTTGTATAAATTATGATATATAATCAATATCTGATTCACATCTCATGTGTTGGTTGATGTTAGTCCAACGTTCAAAGACCCAGCTATCGCGCTTTGGTTGAAGCCATTTGCTTGAAGCCATTGCATTATGACTGGCTTTATCCACTACTCTCATTCTGAACACACAAGCCCATCTCCATCAATAGCATCAAATATTTATCAAGCATGGTACCTGCCATTTCATCAAAGCTATTTGCTTCCTTTGTCTTTTCATGCCCCTGAGGTACTGTAAGCAAGATGTAGGAAGAACATCTCAGCACTTCTTTTCGAGTGCATCATTCTAGAAAAGTCTTTATATATTTCACTTTATAACCTTCCTCTATAACCTTCCTCATTGACTTAGAAGAACTGATTCTGACTGTCTGTAGTTTGGAATAGAACTGAACTCTGCTGTCCTTATTATAAAATGGAACAACTGTCCAGTACATTATTATAATCCACTGTTTTGAAGTGAGACTATAGGATGATAGTCCAATCTCCCTGTCTCGTTCTTATGTCCCCAGCTTCCATATTTTATTTCAAACAGCGGTACAGACAGCTTATCATCCATGCTGGTCGTCTGAGTGCTGTGTGCCATCTCTTAGCAGGCTGAAAAAGACAGTGATGACAAAAGTCAGGAGGAGGGTCTGAATCATGACTTGGAGCCTCAAAGAGGCTGAGGTGAGATGATGGTGGCGCCGAATCAGACCACCATTAGGTAGGGAAGAGGTGTGAAGGAAGGTGGGAGGAGAGGGGACACAGTCAGATACTGATCATGAGTCAAGCACTTTGAGATGTCTGAGAGAGAGAGAGAGAGAGAGAGAGAGAGAGAGAGAGAGAGAGAGAGAGAGAGAGAGAGAGAGAGTGGGAGAAAACAAAAAACGAGAACATAAATCAAACGCGCTGAAAAAAGGAGAGCACTACATAAATCAAACACGCTTAAAAAAGGAGAGCACTACATAAATCAAACACGCTTAAAAAACGAGAGCACTACAAAAATCAAAAACGCTCAAAAAACGAGAGCACTACATAAATCAAACGCGCTTAAAAAACGAGAGCACTACATAAATCAAACGCGCTTAAAAAACGAGCGCACTACATAAATCAAACGCGCTTAAAAAACGAGAGCAGTACATAAATCAAAAACGCTTAAAAAACGAGAGCACTACATAAATCAAACGCGCTTAAAAAACGAGAGGACTACATAAATCAAACGCACTTAAAAAACGAGAGCACTACATAAATCAAACGCGCTTAAAAAACGAGAGCACTACATAAATCAAATACGCTTAAAAAAGGAGAGCACTACATAAATCAAACGCGCTTAAAAAACGAGAGCACCACATAAATCAAACGCGCTTAAAAAACGAGAGCACTACATAAATCAAACGCGCTTAAAAAAACGAGAGCACTACATAAATCAAACCCGCTTAAAAAACGAGAGCACTACATAAATCAAACGCGTTAAAAAAACGAGAGCACTACATAAATCAAACGCGCTCAAAAAACGAGAGCACTACATAAATTAAACGCGCTTAAAAAACGAGAGCACTACATAAATCAAACGCACTTAAAAAACGAGAGCACTACATAAATCAAACGCGCTTAAAAAAACGAGAACACTACATAAATCAAACCCGCTTAAAAAACGAGAGCACTACATAAATCAAACGCGCTTAAAAAACGAGAGCACTACATAAATCAAACGCGCTCAAAAAACGAGAGCACTACATAAATCAAACGCACTTAAAAAACGAGAGCGCTACATAAATCAAACGCGCTCAAAAAACGAGGGCACTACATAAATCAAACGCGCTTAAAAAACGAGAGCACTACATAAATCAAACACGCTCAAAAAACGAGAGCACTACATAAATCAAACGCGCTCAAAAAACGAGAGCACTACATAAATTAAACGCGCTTAAAAAACGAGAGCACTACATAAATCAAACGCACTTAAAAAACGAGAGCACTACATAAATCAAACGCGCTTAAAAAAACGAGAACACTACATAAATCAAACCCGCTTAAAAAACGAGAGCACTACATAAATCAAACGCGCTTAAAAAACGAGAGCACTACATAAATCAAACGCGCTCAAAAAACGAGAGCACTACATAAATCAAACGCACTTAAAAAACGAGAGCGCTACATAAATCAAACGCGCTCAAAAAACGAGGGCACTACATAAATCAAACGCGCTTAAAAAACGAGAGCACTACATAAATCAAACACGCTCAAAAAACGAGAGCACTACATAAATCAAACGCGCTCAAAAAACAAGAGCACTACATAAATCAAACTCGCTTAAAAAACAAGAGCACTACATAAATCAAACTCGCTTAAAAAACGAGAGCACTACATAAATCAAACGCGCTTAAAAAACGAGAGCACTACATAAATCAAACTCGCTTAAAAAACGAGAGCACTACATAAATCAAACGCGCTTAAAAAACGAGAGCACTACATAAATCAAACGCGCTTAAAAAACGAGAGCACTACATAAATCAAACTCGCTTAAAAAACGAGAGCACTACATAAATCAAACTCGCTTAAAAAACGAGAGCACTACATAAATCTAACTCGCTTAAAAAACGAGAGCACTACATAAATCAAACGCGCTTAAAAAAACGAGAGCACTACATAAATCAAACCCGCTTAAAAAACGAGAGCACTACATAAATCAAACGCGCTTAAAAAACGAGAGCACTACATAAATCAAACGCGCTCAAAAAACGAGAGCACTACATAAATCAAACGCACTTAAAAAACGAGAGCGCTACATAAATCAAACGCGCTCAAAAAACGAGGGCACTACATAAATCAAACGCGCTTAAAAAACGAGAGCACTACATAAATCAAACACGCTCAAAAAACGAGAGCACTACATAAATCAAACGCGCTCAAAAAACAAGAGCACTACATAAATCAAACTCGCTTAAAAAACGAGAGCACTACATAAATCAAACGCGCTTAAAAAACGAGAGCACTACATAAATCAAACGCACTTAAAAAAACGAGAGCACTACATAAATCAAACGCGCTTAAAAAACGAGAGCACTACATAAATCTAACTCGCTTAAAAAACGAGAGCACTACATAAATCAAACGCGCTTAAAAAACGAGAGCACTACATAAATCAAACTCGCTTAAAAAACGAGAGCACTACATAAATCAAACTCGCTTAAAAAACGAGAGCACTACATAAATCAAACGCGCTTAAAAAACGAGAGCACTACATAAATCAAACGCGCTAAAAAAAACGAGAGCACTACATAAATCAAACGCGCTTAAAAAACGAGAGCACTACATAAATCAAACGCGCTTAAAAAACGAGAGCACTACATAAATCAAACGCACTTAAAAAACGAGAGCACTACATAAATCAAACGCGCTAAAAAAAACGAGAGCACTACATAAATCAAACGCGCTTAAAAAACGAGAGCACTACATAAATCAAACTCGCTTAAAAAACGAGAGCACTACATAAATCAAACGCGCTTAAAAAACGAGAGCACTACAAAAATCAAACGCGCTCAAAAAATTGAACATTAAAGTAAAGGGCGTAAACTAACACCACATAACATGAAACAATTACACATGATGGGAAACAGAGGGTTAAATACAAGTAGATTCATTGGGGAAATGGAAACCAGGTGTGTATGGAAACAAGACAAGACAAATGGATATATGAAAAATGGAGTGGTGATGGCTAGAAAGCCGGATCGCCGAACGCCGCCCGAACAAGGAGAGGAGCCGACTTCGGCGGAAGTCGTGACACACGCCCTTACCATCAATCAATATTTAGGCTATAAATCATTTGCATTTCTTAACCATTTGATTGTATGAGAGACAGAATTTTTTCGATGCTGCGTTTTACATACAACAACCGCTTTAAAACAACAATATTCAGATTGAAGAACCATTGCAAGATTCCAGGCTGCATCACATCCGGCCGTGACTGGGAGTCCCATACGGCGGCACACAATTGGCCCAGCGTTGTCCGGGTTTCCCCGGGGTAGGCCGTCCTTGTAAAGAAGAATTTGTTCTTAACTGACTTGCCTAGTTTAAATAAAGGTTACATTTAACAAAAAAAAAAAGGGTTTTAGAGGAACCACTTTGGGTGTTTCAGAGTGCTTTTATTCTGTTTAAAAAACACTTTCTTCCTATCATAAAACGTACATTGGGTTTCATTCAAACACCCTCCAAACACAGGATCTCAATAGCTGCACTACTTTCCATGGTTTCATTACACATTCATGATGCTTTGAGACTTTCTATTTTTACAGTGTAGGATATCCACCCCTTTTCAATCCCGTTTTTTATACCATCGCTTTAAAGCCCTTTCGGAGCTGCCTTTACAAACACTGTTTTCAGCAGCCAACAATTTTCAGAATGACTCTATGAAGAGTATACTATCAACTCTCTGGGGTGTTCAGGCCCTGTATCTGTGAGTATAAGTGGTAAGCGGATTAGTCTTGCCACTGAGCATTAGCCACTGCATTGTGTGGTGGTTAAACCTTATTGAAATCCTAATGCTAAACGGAAGCTGTATCTAAGTATTGCTGTTCAGTTCTCTCATTGGGCTTAACGGTCGTTTTAATGGTTAAAGCGATAGCATTTATTATTGGAGGGAGTACTGCATCTATGTCTACTATGGTTTATGTACTCACACATATAGTAAAATGGCTTGGAAAATTAGCTCAATCATAGCATGGTTCTTTAAAGACGTGCTTAAAAAACGTCCTAATGCTTTTCTCCTCTCATAACGTATTCTCACTGACTGGTTGTTTTGGTTCAATTCTTTTTCATTCAGACACATTTCATTTTGACATGTTGTAACAGGGCTTTAAAGGGATCAGAGGCTTTGGCACCAGTCTGTGTCGTCCCCAGGCACCAGTCTGTGTCGTCCCCAGGCACCAGTCTGTGTCGTCCCCATGCACCAGTCTGTGTCGTCCCCAGGCACCAGTCTGTGTCGTCCCCAGGCACCAGTCTGTCGTCCCCAGGCACCAGTCTGTGTCGTCCCCAGGCACCAGTCTGTGTCGTCCCCATGCACCAGTCTGTGTCGTCCCCAGGCACCAGTCTGTGTCGTCCCCAGGCACCAGTCTGTGTCGTCCCCAGGCACCAGTCTGTGTCGTCCCCAGGCACCACTTTGTTGCTCTGAGGGACGGGGTTTTTTGGTAGGTGTTGGAAACTCATTTGAGAAATCAGAGGATTCATCCCCTGTCTCTTCTCTGCAATCCACAATGCTGCATGATATTTAATGAATCACTAACCATGTTTCCATCCAAACATGTCATGTGGATGAATTACCTGATGCATGAAAAAAGGCACGACCGGGCAGATGGAAACATTAAATGCCGCTACAATTTTATAAATGCTAACAGACAATTTGTTCGTTCGACATGATGGGATCTTTTTGTGTCTGTAAAATTAACTATGCGAGACATGTCGGTGGAAACGTCTTTATGCGCAAATATTGATTTAATAACCATCATATCGAAGTAGACTTGAAGTCACTACTCGGGAAAGCATGCAGTTCATTAGGCTACGGATGAAATAAATTGCGATGAATTTCACAGGGCGGTGAAAGTAAGTTTGATGCTCCTTTCAATAAATATCCAGGGTCTTATTCTGGTGACATGATGATCGATGCTATGCTGCCATTTGACAAATATAAATAATATCGCTCTTATCCGTAATAGTTATAATAACTATAATTATAATAAACTGCATGCTTTCCCGACGGGTCATAGTTGGAGGACCACACAACACTCTCCATAAAACACCAATATATAGATTGAAATACTTTTATTCTGTTTAAAAAACACTTTCTGTGTATCATAAAACGTACATTAGGTTTATATTCAAACACCCTCCAAACTTTGTAATATACATTTGAAAAAACATAATTATGAGTGAATAACAATGAATAATTATTGACATATACATATTTATTAATAATAATAACAATCAGGATGTTTTGACAAATGGGGTATATGCAGATGCACAAATCCCCTGGGCCCATTTCTGGAAGAGAAAATTATATTTTAGATCTCGTCAGCATCATTTTATTTTCATATATTTTGGAGCAGAATGTCCTTTTAAAAAGTCACCAGAACTGAGCTTCTCAGTCCTTCTACATAAACATTATCCCAGGGAGGACCCCAGACCCCATAAGAGGACTAGATTTGGTCAAACTCATAGTTTAACAAAATATACTCTTTCCCTAAAAGCACAATGGTCCTGATTTTCGTACATGACAGCGGAGGTTAACTTGGCCCCAGACAATCAATCTGAGATCCACTTAAGTTTCAGTCATGGGATTGTTTTTGTTGTTTTAACCCTTGAGCTTGTATCGCTCTCCATAAATGCATCTCAAATCTTGTCATTTAATCCGATGTGTTATGGTTTTAACATGATGCAGCTCTCACCACGGGATGCCAGAAACAAAAGGTTTTCCAGTCACGAGCTAAAACCTTTCCACCCACTGGTCACACACTGGTTGAATCAACATTGTTACCATGTCATTCCAATGTAATTACTTTGAACTAACGTGGAATTAACGTTGAATTGATGATGTTTCTGCCCAGTGGGAACGTTCATTTTGTCTACATGCATTTTCCTAATGATGGACTTGACGTGTTTTACATGAAAAACTATATGAATCCTAATACCATCATGCAATTATTGTAAGTCGCTTTGGATAAGAGCGTCTGATAAACGACGATTATGTAAATGTGGCATAAATGTAGGATTTAATATTCTAAACACACCAAAATGGATTCTTTTTCAACATCCCAGTCACCTTCATACATGCACCAGCAAACATTAGTGTACTGTGATGTTCATAATGATACAATATATGGAATTGTCTGGTAATCATAATGTTAGACATATAGGATCATCTGCTTTCTATTTGACATATTGATCTGTGTGTTTAGTAGACTGTTCTGTTTCCTCATTACTGTAATGCTGGCTATTATTCCATATTGTGACTGATGGTAATATGCTGGTAATACAGTATTAGGCCCCTGGACACACATACAGTAATCTCCTTTATGACTTGTTTACCTTGTCGGAATTATGACCTCTAACACAATATAGCCTTGTGATCATCTTTATCTGTTACAGGAGTACCAACACAGCTTCATTGGCTTTAGAGTCTCCCGTTTTCTGTAGAAAACATCACCAAACGAAAGCATGTTAGGTTTTCTGATTGAACAAATCAAGCGATGAAGATGATGATGAAGCTTGGTGGAAATAATAGTTTGACCTTTTTGAGGAACTTTTCAATTGACACTTTCACAGTGGATCCTTTTGAAAATGTTTAGGCGAAGACTCCCGTCTCTCCCATCTCTCTCTCAATTTATTTTATTCATTTCAATTTCAATTTAAGGGGCTTTATTGGCATGGGAAACATATGTTAACATTGCCAAAGCAAGTGAACTAGATAATTAAAAAATGTGAAATAAACAACAAAAAGTTAGCAGTAAACATTACACTTACAAAGGTTCCAAAGAATAAAGGCATTACAAATGTCATATTATGTGCAAATAATTAAAGTACAAAAGGGAAAACAAATAAACATAAATATGGGTTGTATTTACAATGGTGTTTGTTCTTCACTGTTTTCCCTTTTCTTGTGGCAACAGGTCACAAATCTTGCTGCTGTGATGGCACACTGTGGTGTTTCACCTAATAGATATGGGAGTTTATCAAAATTGGGTTTGTTTTCGAATTCTATGTGTATCTGTGTAATCTGAGGGAAATATGTGTCTCTAATATGGTCATACATTTGGCAGGAGGTTAGGAAGTGCCGCTCAGTTTCCACCTCATTTTGTGGGCAGTGTGCACATAGCCTGTCTTCTCTTGAGAGCCTTGTCTGTCTATGGCGGCCTGTCTCAATAGCAAGGCTATGCTCATTCTGTACATAGTCAAAGCTTTTGTTAAGTTTGTGTCAGTCACAGTGGTCAGGTATTCTGCCACTGTGTACTCTCTGTTTAGGGCCAAATAGCATTCTAGTTTGCTCAGATTTTTTTTAATTCTTTCCAATATGTCAAGTAATTATTTTAATTTTGTCTCATGATTTGTTTGGTTCTAATTGTGTTGCTATCTTGGGGGTCTGCGAGTTGTGTTTGGGTTTGTGAACAGAGCCCCAGGACCAGCTTGCTCAGGAGACTTCTCCAGGTTCATCTCTCTGTAGGTGATGGCTTCGTTATGGAAGGTTGGGTTTTGGTAAAAGCGGGTATCGGCCTAATTCTGCTCTGCATGCATTATTTGGTGTTTTACGTTGTACACAGAGGATATTTTTGCCGAATTCTGCATACAGAGTCTCAATTTGGTGTTTGTCCCATTTTGTGGTAAGCGGACCCCAGACCTCGCAACCATGAAGGGAAATGGGTTCTATAACTGATTCAAGTATTTTTATCCAGATCTTAATTTTGTCAAATTTTATGTTGCTTTTGATGGCATATAAGGCCTTGCCTTGTCTCTCAGCTCATTCACAGCTTTGTGGAAGTTACCTGTGGCGCTGATGTTTAGGCCGAGGTATGTATAGTTTTTTTGTGTGCTCTAGGGCAACGGTGTCTAGATGGAATTTGTATTTGTGGTCCTGTCAACTGGAACTTTTTTGCAACTCCTTTATTTTTGTCTTTCTGAGATTTACTGTCAGGGCCCAGGTCTGGCAGAATCTGTGCAGAAGATCTAGGTGTGAGAGAGAGAGAGAGAGAAAGAGAGAGAGAGAGAGTGATCTTCCTCCTCTCTACCCCCCCTGATTTTGTTTTCATATGGAGGACAGGTTGTGTTGGCTTCCTCTGCCCAGTCACTCTCTTTATTGAGAAGAACTTGGCTGAAGTGTTATTATTATTAAAATGAAATAGAAACTCTTCTCCTTCTTCAAACCTGAGCAGACATAAACAGGCTGGTTCCCGTGGCGATTAGATCCGTTGTCAGAGCAATGCGGGATGTCATACATAAAATTGTCAAGTTAAGAAATTAAAGTGCAGCAAAGCATGTACTCATATGATTTTTAATGAATGAATTCAAATGACGCCGCGGCTGCGTGAGATGTGCAATGGAATAGCTCAGTGGATTCTGTTGACGATGCCCGTGCCATGTTTTATACTGGCATAATTCACAAAACACATTGCTGTAGGGGATGTTGGAAAAGCTGTAGAAGTTAGCAACAATCCACAATGTTGCTGTCATATTCATGTGTTTTTCCTTTAATGGTAGAAGAGTTGGTTTGGCTATCTTCAGCTGAACTTCAATTCCATATCACCATAAGTACCCATTAGATACAGATCTAGGATCTGTTCTCTCCCCAAATCATAACCATTACCATAGAGGGATAAACGCAACACTGACCTTAAATCAGTGTGTAGAGAGTTTCTCATCCTCCTCCTATCAACGCATCCCTATCTGTCTCACTTCTCCCTCCTCGCCCAGCACAATACACACTAAACCAGCCTCGCCTTTTTACCCTGCTGCCTTTAGCCATTTACCCTACGACGGTCACTCAACCACAGGAACAGATAATGGATGGAAAAAATACGTGTTATTGTGTGTGTGTGCAGTGTACTGGACCGTGTGTGTATGCAGTGTACTGGACCGTGTGTGAGTGCAGTGTACTGGACCGTGTGTGTATGCAGTGTACTGGACCGTGTGTGAGTGCAGTGTACTGGACCGTGTGTGTATGCAGTGTACTGGACCGTGTGTGAATGCAGTGTACTGGACCGTGTGTGTGTATGCAGTGTACTGGACCGTGTGTGTATGCAGTGTACTGGACCGTGTGTGTGTGCAGTGTACTGGACCGTGTGTGTGTGCAGTGTACTGGACTGTGTGTGTATGCAGTGTACTGGACCGTGTGTGTATGCAGTGTACTGGACCGTGTGTGTGTGCAGTGTACTGGACCGTGTGTGTATGCAGTGTACTGGACCGTGTGTGTATGCAGTGTACTGGACCGTGTGTGTATGCAGTGTTCTGGACCGTGTGTGTATGCAGTGTTCTGGACCGTGTGTGTGTGCAGTGTACTGGACTGTGTGTGTATGCAGTGTACTGGACTGTGTGTGTATGCAGTGTACTGGACCGTGTGTGTGTATGCAGTGTACTGGACCGTGTGTGTGTGCAGTGTACTGGACCGTGTGTGTGTATGCAGTGTACTGGAACGTGTGTGTATGCAGTGTACTGGAACGTGTGTGTATGCAGTGTACTGGACCGTGTGTGTATGCAGTGTACTGGAACGTGTGTGTATGCAGTGTACTGGAACGTGTGTGTATGCAGTGTTCTGGACCGTGTGTGTGTATGCAGTGTACTGGACCGTGTGTGTGTATGCAGTGTACTGGACCGTGTGTGTGTGCAGTGTACTGGACCGTGTGTGTATGCAGTGTACTGGACCGTGTGTGTGTGCAGTGTACTGGACCGTGTGTGTGTATGCAGTGTACTGGACCGTGTGTGTATGCAGTGTACTGGACCGTGTGTGTGTGCAGTGTACTGGAACGTGTGTGTATGCAGTGTACTGGACCGTGTGTGTGTGTGCAGTGTACTGGACCGTGTGTGTATGCAGTGTACTGGACCGTGTGTGTGTATGCAGTGTACTGGAACGTGTGTGTATGCAGTGTACTGGAACGTGTGTGTATGCAGTGTACTGGACCGTGTGTGTATGCAGTGTACTGGACCGTGTGTGTGTATGCAGTGTACTGGACCGTGTGTGTATG
This sequence comes from Salvelinus fontinalis, assembly GCF_029448725.1. Classification (NCBI taxonomy): domain Eukaryota; kingdom Metazoa; phylum Chordata; class Actinopteri; order Salmoniformes; family Salmonidae; genus Salvelinus; species Salvelinus fontinalis. The sequence goes on from NC_074665.1 coordinate 14,555,066, forward strand.
CAGTGTACTGGAACGTGTGTGTATGCAGTGTACTGGACCGTGTGTGTATGCAGTGTACTGGACCGTGTGTGTGTATGCAGTGTACTGGAACGTGTGTGTGTGCAGTGTACTGGACCGTGTGTGTATGCAGTGTACTGGACCGTGTGTGTATGCAGTGTACTGGACCGTGTGTGTATGCAGTGTACTGGAACGTGTGTGTATGCAGTGTACTGGAACGTGTGTGTATGCAGTGTACTAGATAGAAGCGTGACATTGGATGCGGTGTGAGGAGGCAACCCTTCTGGCTATTGAGTATTCAATCCCCTCCCGCCGTACAATGTCGTAAACAACATAATTATCTTTCAGGTGTGTAATCCCATGTCTTTGCATTGCTACATCATTTCATCCTATTTGCCCTCCAGGTCGCTCATTACCAGAGTGGTTCTTTATGAACTGAAAAAGCCACACAATAACACATTCACCTCAGCCTTGGCCTCGTGCATAATGGTGAGCTGAGTAGGTGAGTTGTCTCAAGGGCTGCTGAGGTATCGCAGCCTTTTCAGGGGTACTGCCGACAGCCCTGAGGTATCGCAGCCTTTTCAGGGGTACTGCCGACAGCCCTGAGGTATCGCAGCCTTTTCAGGGGTACTGCCGACAGCCCTGAGGTGTCGCAGCCTTTTCAGGGGTACTGCCGACAGCCCTGAAGTGTCGCAGCCTTTTCAGGGGTACTGCCGACAGCCCTGAGGTGTCGCAGCCTTTTCAGGGGTACTGCCGACAGCCCTGAGGTAACGCAGCCTTTTCAGGGGTACTGCCGACAGCCCTGAGGTATCGCAGCCTTTTCAGGGGTACTGCCGACAGCCCTGAGGTAACGCAGCCTTTTCAGGGGTACTGCCGACAGCCCTGAGGTATCGCAGCCTTTTCAGGGGTACTGCCGACAGCCCTGAGGTGTCGCAGCCTTTTCAGGGGTACTGCCGACAGCCCTGAGGTATCGCAGCCTTTTCAGGGGTACTGCCGACAGCCCTGAGGTAACGCAGCCTTTTCAGGGGTACTGCCGACAGCCCTGAGGTATCGCAGCCTTTTCATGGGGTACTGCCGACAGCCCTGAGGTATCGCAGCCTTTTCAGGGGTACTGCCGACAGCCCTGAGGTATCGCAGCCTTTTCAGGGGTACTGCCGACAGCCCTGAGGTAACCGGCCAGATTAGCAGAGCTGAAAAGTGCTGCTTCACATTCGATAGCACTGCCTTGTTTTGCTGTTGGCTCTCGATCCAACGCCCTCTTCACCTTCGTTCTCTTTCGCTCTACCTCACACTCTTTCTATCCCCTTTCAAATAATAGATTTTCTCTCAAATATTTATGATGTCTAGGCAGACTTCTTTCTCATTGAATTTGGAGGGGGGACATCATTTTGAAGGCAAGTGGTAAAAGGGAAGGGATAGAGGGTGTACACACAGAAGAAAAATTAGTTTTGTCCAGGCACTATGTAAACCCATATTGAGTCAAAGAACCCTTTGAGCCCTTCAATGGATCTTTACAGTTCAGTAAAGGGTTCTTTCCTCTTTTAGTGTTAATAAAAATCTAGGGGCTGAGGCTCATTAGAATATAATGGGGCGTGGTTTGTTCACAGCTATTTTTGTGCAACCGTGAGTGAGAGTGTCATTTCAGTTTATCTAATATGTTGTGTTATTGAATGTTATATAGGACTATATCCAATGATGGTGTTTTGTGGAAGACTCATGTATGGCCTTGTGCCAATTGGGAACATAAAGTCAGTCAGTTGTTTTTCAGTTATTGCCTCAGGGACTCTCAGCTGTTCTAGAGGTAGCTGACTAGATTCAACGTCAATTAACACAACAATAACACCAATGGAATTTAAACACTATAATATGGCTGACCAGAACAATTAACCCTGTACGGTTTTTCAGAAGGATCTATAAAGAACCGTTCAGATTGACAAAGGACCTTTATAGGCCCAAAAAGGGTTGTAACCATAGCAGAACCCTTTGTTGGTGCTATATAGAACCTTTTTTAATAGTTATTTATATAACATTAGGAAAGGGTTCTTTATAGCATGGTTCTTTATAGAACCTTCCAAAAAAGGTTTTATGTAGCCCCAAAAAGGGTTCCGCTATGGTTACAAGCCAAATAACTTTCTGGTGCTATTTAGAACCATTGTTTTTTAGTGTGTAGGAGAAAGCAGAGGAGAGAGAAAGCAGAAGATAAGAACTGTGGAAGCTCTCGTGGAGCCGTGCCTGGAATACCAATGGTTCACTTTGAAACTACTCCTGCATATAAATAACTAAACACATCCACTGATAAAGATCGGTATTCACAGCATTTCCCCTTAAAGCCTCTGATCCAATGGATTCTGAGCTGATTCCGACTGCCGCGGTCTTTGAAGGTGTACTCTTCTTGTGTTCTGTGTTGTTATCGACCTCCTCCTCTCTCATTCCACGTTTCTTTTGTGTTTTGAAGTGTTGCTATTGCAGATAACTTTGTCTCTCATACTTAGCACTTAAAGGCATTGAGATTGTTCCTCAGCGAATGACAGAAGTGCCTGTGAATGCTGTAGATTAGATTGAGTTGCTGTGTTATTGTCACGCCCTGGCCTTATTATTCTTTGTTTTCTTGATTATTTTAGTTAGGTCAGGGTGTGACATGGGGAATGTTTATGTTTTGTTGGTGTTGGGTGTTTATATGGAAAAGGGGTTATGGGTTGTTGTATAGTATATGGGTTTGTGTGGAGTAGAGGTGTCTAGTGTTTTCTATGTATGTTTAGTTGTCTAGGAGAGTCTATGGTGGCCTGAATGAGTTCCCAATTAGAGACAGCTGATTTCGGTTGTCTCTGATTGGGAGCCTTATTTAGGGTAGCCATAGGCTCTCATTGGTTGTGGGTAATTGTCTATGTAGAACGTTTGTAGCCTGTATGTATGTGCACAACGTTTGTAGCTTCACGGTCGTTTTGTTATTTTGTTAAAGTGTTTCGTGTTTATTGTTTGTCATCTTTTAAAATAAAAGAAGATGGCTTATTTTCCAAAAGCTGCATTTTGGTCCGTTAATCCGCCACACGATCGTGACAGAATTACCCACCATAGGACCAAGCGGCATGACCAGCGGCAACAGGAGAAATACAAGGATTCATGGACATGGGAGGAAATTTTAGACCGGGAGTTACCAGGAGAATATAACCGCCCCAAAGCTGAGCTGGAGGCAGCGAAAGCAGAGAGGCGGCGATATGAGGAGCTAGCTCGGAGACAGGAAAAGGAACCTACAAAGGATCTGGGCTACACTACGTGGGAGGAGATCGACAGGTGGGCGATCAACCCAGGGAGAGTGCCGGAGCCCGCCTGGGATTCTCTGGCGCAGTGCGAGGAGGGATACCGGCGAATGGAGGCAGCACGACGAAGCGGTAGGAAGCCTGTGGGAAAACCCAAAAAATTTCTTTGGGGGGGGCTTAAAGGGAGAGTGGCGAAGTCAGGTAGGAAACCTGCGCCTACTCCCTGTAATTACCGTGGAGAGCGAGAGTACGGGCAGACACCGTGTTACGCAGTAGAGCGCACGGTGTCTCCTGTACGTGTGCATAGCCCGGTGCGGGTTATTCCACCTCCCCGCACTGGCAGGGCTAGATTGAGTATTGAGCCGGATGTCATGAAGCCGGCCCTACATATCTGGCCACCAGTGCATCTCCTCGGGCCGGTTTACATGGCACCAGCCTTACGCATGGTGTCCCCGGTTCGCCTACATAGCCCGGTGCGGGTTATTCCACCTCCCCGCACTGGTCGGGCAACGGGGAGCATTCAACCAGGTAAGGTTGGTCAGGCTCAATGCTCAAGGGAGCCAATACGCCTGCACGGTCCGGTATTTCCGGCGCCACCTCCCCGCCCCAGTTCAGTGCCACCAGTGCCTACACCACGTAACAGGCTTCCAGTGTGTCTCCAGAGCCCTGTTCCTCCTCCACGCACTCGTCCTATGGTGCGTGTCTCCAGCCCGGTATCACCAGTTCCGGCCCCACGCACTAGGCCTAATGTGCGTCCCCAGGGTCCAGTATGCCCTGTTCCTGCTCCCCGCATTAGCCCTGAGATGCGTGTCCCCAGTCCGGTACCACCAGTTCCGGCCCCACGCACAAGGCCTAATGTGCGTCCCCAGGGTCCAGTATGCCCTGTTCCTGCTCCCCGCACTAGCCCTGAGATGCGTGTCCCCAGCCCGGTGCCACCAGTCCCGGCACCACGCACCAGGCCTACAGTGCGCCTCAGCCGGCAGGAGTCTGCCGTCTGCACAGCGATGACTGAACTGCCCGTCTCCCCAGCGCCATCTGAGCCATCCGTCTCCCCAGCGCCATCTGAGCCATCCGTCTCCCCAGCGCCATCTGAGCCATCCGTCTGCCATGAGCCTGCAAAGCCGCCCGTCTGCAATGAGCCTGCAAAGCCGCCCGTCTGCCATGAGCCTACTGAGCCGTCCGCCAGACAGGAGCCGCTAGAGCCGCCAGCCAGACAGGAGCCGCTAGAGCCGTCCGTCAGACAGGATCTGCCAGAGCCGCCAACCAGACAGGATCTGCCAGAGCCGCCAACCAGACAGGATCTGCCAGAGCCGCCAACCAGACAGGATCTGCCAGAGCCGCCAACCAGACAGGAGCAGCCAGATCCGTCAGCTAGCCATGAGCAGCCAGATCCGTCAGCTAGCCATGAGCAGCCAGATCCGTCAGCTAGCCATGAGCAGCCAGATCCGTCAGCTAGCCATGAGCAGCCAGATCCGTCAGCTAGCCATGAGCAGCCAGATCCGTCAGCCAGCCATGAGCAGCCAGATCCGTCAGCCAGCCATGAGCAGCCAGATCAGTTAGCCAGCCATGAGCAGCCAGATCCGTTAGCCAGCCATGAGCAGCCAGATCTGTCAGCCAGCCATGGGCCGTCCCTCAGTCCGGAGCTGCAGTCCCTCAGTCCGGAGCTGCAGTCCCTCAGTCCGGAGCTGCCATTCCTCAGTCCGGAGCTGCCCCTTACCCTGGAGCTGCCCCTTCCCCTGGTGCTGCCCCTTACCCTGGTGCTGCCCCTTACCCTGGTACTGCCCCTGACCCTGGTACTGTCCCTGACCCTGGTACTGTCCCTGACCCTAGTACTGCCCCTGACCCTGGTACTGCCTCTTACCCTGGTACTGCCCCTTAGTCCGGAACTGCCCCTGAATGCAATGGGGTTAAGGTGGAGGGGGGTCGTTTGGAGGAAGCCTAGGAGGTGTTTAGGTACTGTGGTGACGTGGGGACTACGACCAGAGCCGGAGCCGCCACCGTGGAGGGGAGCCCACCCAGACCCTCCCCTAGACTGTGTATGGTGCGCCCGGAGTTCGCGCCTCAAGGGGGGGGTTATGTCACGCCCTGGCCTTATTATTCTTTGTTTTCTTGATTATTTTAGTTAGGTCAGGGTGTGACATGGGGAATGTTTATGTTTTGTTGGTGTTGGGTGTTTATATGGAAAAGGGGTTATGGGTTGTTGTATAGTATATGGGTTTGTGTGGAGTAGAGGTGTCTAGTGTTTTCTATGTATGTTTAGTTGTCTAGGAGAGTCTATGGTGGCCTGAATGAGTTCCCAATTAGAGACAGCTGATTTCGGTTGTCTCTGATTGGGAGCCTTATTTAGGGTAGCCATAGGCTCTCATTGGTTGTGGGTAATTGTCTATGTAGAACGTTTGTAGCCTGTATGTATGTGCACAACGTTTGTAGCTTCACGGTCGTTTTGTTATTTTGTTAAAGTGTTTCGTGTTTATTGTTTGTCATCTTTTAAAATAAAAGAAGATGGCTTATTTTCCAAAAGCTGCATTTTGGTCCGTTAATCCGCCACACGATCGTGACAGTTATGGGAACAATGAGAAGACATTGTTCCCATAACAGGCCTCTGAGACAGCAGTAAAGCACATACAGTACAAGACCAGGATCCACAAGGTTGTTGGTGCAAGTATTTGGGGGCAAACCACTGTTAGCCTTCTGGACTTCTCTGTTAGCAGCTTCCCCTACAGACTTGTCATGGGGGTCCTTTACAATGTGATGTTCAAACTTAGTTTATTAATCGAATACGGAATCTGATCATTCTTTCTTGTTTCTGTCCTCAGGTGGGCGGGACCATGTACAACACGGGTCGCCACGTCTCACTGCGAATGGACAAGGAGCACCTGGTGAACATCTCCGGTGGACCAATGACGTACAGCCACCGCCTGGAGGAGATCCGGCTGCACTTCGGGAGCGAGGACGGACAGGGCTCTGAACACCTGCTCAACGGACAAGCCTTTTCAGGAGAGGTACTAGGGCAAGAGAACTCACTATCAGAACCAGAACTAGGTGCCAGAGTCTGGTGTATCGATAACACTCCCGCCCCAGAATCACACATGCCCCCTTGGCGACAAGGTGTTAAGCCATGGCTCGGCCAACTGCCTACGCCTTTTCTGTCCCTCTCTATCTATCTCCTGATCTGTACCTTCATCTCCCCGATCATACAAACAATAGATACGTAAGGGGATCGGATCTCTGATCTCCCTTTAAAAAAGTAGGATTTGAACCAGAATTAGGTGAATTAGATAGGATAGGATTTAGATGTGATCCAGCAGACAAGATCTGAATAAGCGGTGTGTTTTAAAAAGGCTTCCAATCCTCTGAAGCCTTGATCATTTAACTAACGACTGAGTCACTCACCACACGTTCGGCGCGGCACTGCCATCCATCCCAGCCATAATAGCAATAACCAATTTGTGGGCTAACAGAATAATTGCGGGCATGACAGGAAAAGTCATTCTATTATTATAATTTATTCTCCCACTGAGGCTGGCGAAAATCCTAATAAAACAAGTGTTTATTGTCCACTGGGGCTCGGAGGGATGTGATCTGAGGGGGAAGTTGGCCTCTCTCTCCGCTCACTGTTTACCATGTTGTTGTTGCCTCGCTGTGGCGCCAGCGTCTCCACAGCTCAGAGGGATTTGTTTTGATTTCATGCGTTACTACAGAACAAAAGAGAACAGTAGATGCTGGCGGGACTTTGTATGGTCAGTGTTGTGTTTTAGGAGGTGTTTGGAGGAGAGAGAGAGAGAGAGGGGGCTCTGGAGAGATCTGAAGAGGAGCGTTGGATAGTTGGTCGTTGTGATCCGAAAAGGCAATGTTCTCTAACTGAAGTGTAGCAAAGGGAGGAAGAGACTGGAAGGCCTACTCAGTAGCAGTGTTGTAGAAAAATGGTAATGGTGTGTGGTTAAAATTGTCTCACTCATCCCCTCTCCTCGCCGCTGTAAGTCTTTTCCAGGTTGCTGCTGTAAACGAGAGTATATTCTTAGTCAATGTACCTGGTAAAAAACAGGATAAATAAATGAATAAATACGTTCATTTGAACAGGTGTTATCCTGACAGAAGACAGTATGCTGTACACACATGGGTTTGAGTTAGCGTGACGTGGTACCATAACACAGCAGTGGAATATGTAAGTTCTACAAATGAAAACGCAAAGCAAGAGAGAGAGAGAGCTAGAGGGATAGAAAGAGGGAGGCGAGGAGAGGAAGGTTGCACAGATTCCCACATCTTGTTCCTTCTGACGTGTTGCCTGCTTGCCATCCACAAAGACACCAATTACATACACCCCCACCAACCAGCTACCCCTAACTCCCCACTCCCCACCCCCCCATCCCTCCTGAAACCAAAAGCTATGACTTCAAGCTCCAGCAGCAGGCTTCAAAGTGGAAATGGTAAGAATGCTGTGCGTGCATCCTTGAAATGAGAACAAAGTGAGAAAATAATCAAACTTAAAAAGCAAAACATCCCTCTAAAATACCCTTCCGTGGGAGAGAGGAGGGGTAGAGCTGGATAGAGGGATGAGAGATGTATTGCATTTAAAGGCATTAACTCTCCAAATGTATGCTTTTAGAACTCTGTCTGTATCATATAACCCATCTCGCATTTGTTCCGGGAAAATGGCGTACGTTTGACTGCTGTTGGTTTTTGGGGGTCTACCATTCTCAGATCTGTAGAAAGCTTCCACACACCTCTGGGCTAATATGATGCATATGCTGTTCTACTCTGTTTCTGTAGAGCGCCCTCACAGTCACTCTGAAAATGAAACAGCTTGGACTTAATACGTGCTAAGATATCCCAGGTGTTAGGACAAATCTGGTGTCTCGCATTTCGTTATAAGCCCTTGCACTGATTTTCCACCTCGCATGCAAGGTGTCGGAGACCTAGAATCTGTAGGGTGATATGAAACAGCCTGACACAAAGTGTCGACAGTATAACATTAGCTTGTAGGCTAAAGGTGTATGTGAGTGGCTCTACACTGAGTGTACAAAACATTAAGAACACCTTCCTAATATTCAGTTGCACCCACCCAGTTGCCCCCCCCCCCCCCACACACACAACCAATGTTTCCCCTAAGATGCCCATGCGTGCAGCTCCTCCAGAAGAAATATCATCCTGTGCAGAGAAGCACGAGATTGATCTTCACTCAACTTTCAAGAATTTTCTCACTCAGTTACCACTATCAACGTTTCCGTTTATTGTGGGAATTGTGATCGAATGAACGCAATATTAGCTACTTTCAATGCAACTGAAACAAAACAAACTGTGCAAGACAGTTTGCTGGAGGTCATTTTGCAGGGCGCTGGCAGTGCACCTCCTTGCACAAAGGTGGAGGTAGCGGTCCTGCTGCTGGGTTGTTGCCCTCCTACGGCCTCCTCCACGTCTCCTGATGTACTGGCCTGTCTCCTGGTAGCGCCTCCATGCTCTGGACACTACGCTGACAGACACAGCAAACCTTTTTGCCACAGCTCGCATTGATGTGCCATCCTGGATGAACTGCACTACCTGAGCCACTTGTGTGGGTTGTAGACTCCGTCTCATGCTACCACTAGAGTGAGAGCACCGCCAGCATTCAAAAGTGACCAAAACATCAGCCAGGAAGCATAGGAACTGAGAAGTGGTCTGTGGTCACCACCTGCAGAATCACTCCTTTTTTGGGGGTGTCTTGCTAAATGCCTATAATTTCCACCTTTTGTCTATTCCATTTGCACAACAGCATGTGAAATTTATTGTCAATCAGTGTTGCTTCCTAAGTGGACAGTTTGATTTCACAGAAGTGTGATTGACTTGGAGTTACATTGTGTTGTTTAAGTGTTCCCTTTATTTTTTTGAGCAGTGTATTTCCCCAACCCAACCCAACCCGGGCAGAGCAGAGCATAAAGAGCCCCACTCCAGAGCAACCCAGCTCTCTCTCTCTCTCTCTCTCTCTCTCTCTCTCTCTCTCTCTCTCTCTCTCTCTCTGTCTCTCTCTCTCTGTCTCTCTCTCTCTCTCTCTCTCTCTCTCTCTCACCAGCCATTACCCTCTCTCTCTCTCTCACTCTCTCAGCCATTATTCTCTCACTCTCTTTCTCTCTCACCAGATATTACTCTCTCTCTCTCACTCTCAGCCATTACTATCTCTCTCTCTCTCAGCCATTACTCTCTCTCTCTCAGCCATTACTCTCTCTCTCTCTCACTCTCAGCCATTACTCTCTCTCTCTCTCTCTCTCTCAGCCATTCCTCTCTCACTCTCTCTTTCTCTCTCTCAGCAGCAATTACTCTCTCTTTCTCTCTCTCAGCAGCAATTACTCTCTCTCTCTCTCTCTCTCTCTCTCAGCCATTACTCTCTCACTCCCCCTCTCTCACCAGCCATTACTCTCACTCTCTCTCTCTCACCAGCCATTACTCTCTCTCTCTCTCTTTCTCTCTCTCACCAGCCATTACTCTTTTTCTCTCTTTCGGCAGCAATTACTCTCTCCCTCTCCCTCTCTCTCTCTCACTCTCTCAGCCATTACTCTCTCTCTCTCAGCCATTACTCTCTCTTTCTCTCTCTCAGCAGCAATTACTCTCTCTTTCTCTCTCTCAGCAGCAATTACTCTCTATTTCTCTCTCTCAGCAGCAATTACTCTCTCCCTCTCCCTCTCTCTCACTCTCTCAGCCATTACTCTCTCTCTCTCAGCCATTACTCTCTCTCTCACTCTCTCTCAGCCACTATTTCTCTCTCTCAGCCATTACTCTCTCACTCTCTCTCTCTCAGCCACTCCTCTCTCTCACAGCCACTCCTCTCTCTCATAGCCACTCCTCTCTCTCTTCCAGCCATTACTATCTCTCTCTCAGCTATTACTCTCTCTCCCTCTCAGCCATTACACTCGCTCTCTCTCAGCCATTACTCTCACACACCCTCTCACTCACACACCCCCTCACACACACATTCTATTTCTTTCCACCCACTCTCTCTCTCCTCTCAGCCCTCATGATAACAGCCAACAGGCAGAACACCAGTCCTGTGGGGTTAGAGGAGGAAAGTAATGGCTGGTGACCAGAACTTCACAATGTTCTGTTTCTGAGTGCGTGTGTGTGTAAAGTCATGGTTGTCATGTTGCTCTTTTACCTTTGTCTCTTTTACTCTTTATCTCTCATTCCCTGTCATTACTCCTGTCCGTGTGTTTCTCTTGGCAGTCTCTGTTATGTACAGTGGCAAGAAAAACTATGTGAACCCTTTGGAATTACCTGGATTTCTGCATAAATTGGTCATAACATTTGATCTGATCTTTATCTAAGTCACAAGAATAGACAAACATAGTCTGCTTAAACTAATAACACACAAAAAGTATACATTTTCATGTCTTTATTGAATACAGCATTTGTCATTCACAGTGTAGGTTGGAAAAAGTATGTGAACCCCTAGGCTAATCACTTCTCCAAAAGCTAATTGGAGTCAGGAGTCAGCTTATCATGACACAAGGCGAGACCCAGATGCAGACACGGGAGGCAGATGATTGGAGTTTAAGATGTTTAATCATCCAAAAAGGAGTAGGGAAGAGAATGGTCGTGGACAGGCAAAAGGTCAAAACCAGTTCAGAGTCCAGGAGGAACAGAGTGACAGACAGGCTCGAGGTCAAGGCAGGCAGAATAGTCAGGCAGGTGGGTACAGAGTCCAGAACAGACAAGGGTCAAAACCGGGAGGACTAGAAAAAGGAGAATAGCAAAGGCAGGAGTACGGCAAAAACTGCTGGTTGACTTGGAACATACAAGACGAACACAGAGAGACAGGATACACAGGGATAAATACACTGGGAAAACAACCGACACCTGGAGGGGGTGGAGACAATCACAAGAACAGGTGAAACAGATCAAGGTGTGACAAAGCTAACCTGGAGTCTAATCAATGAGACAAGATTGGAGATGTTGGTTAGAGCTGCCCTGCCCTATAAAAAAAATAAAAAAATGTGAGTTTCCTATTCACAAAAAGCATTGCCTGATTTGAACCATGCCGGGAACTAAAGAGATTTCAGAAGACTTAAGATTAAGAATTGGTGACTTGCATAAAGCTGGAAAGGGTTACAAAAGTATCTATAAAAGCCTTCATGTTCATCCGTCCCTGGTAAGACAAATAGTCTATAAATGGAGAAAGGTCAGCACTGTTGCTACTCTCCCTAGGAGTGGCCGTCCTGCAAAAATGACTGCAAGAGCACAGCGCAGAATGCTCAATGAGGTTAAGAAGAATCCTAGAGTGTCATCTAAAGACTTACAGAATTCTCTAGAACATTCTAACATCTCTGTTAACGAGTCTACGATGCGCAAAACACTAAACAAGAATGGTGTTTGAGGGAGGACACCACGGAAGAAGCCACTGCTGTCCAAAAAAAAACATTGCTGCACATCTGAAGTTCGCAAAAGAGCACCTGGATGTTCCACAGCGCTACTGGCAAAATATTCTGTGGACAGATGAAACTACAGTTGAGTTGTTTGGAAGGAACACACAACACTATGTGTGGAGAGAAAAAGGCACAGCACACCAACATCAAAACCTCATCCCAACTGTAAAGTATGGTTGAGGGAGCATCATGGTTTTGGCTGTTTTGCTACCTCAGGGCCTGGACAGCTTACTATCATCAACGGAAAAAATAAATTCCCAGTTTATCAAGACATTTTGCAGGAGAATGTAAGGCTCTGTCCTCCAATTGAAGCCCAACAGAAGTTGGGTGATGCAACAAGAGAACAACCCAAAACACAGAAGTAAATCAACAACAGAATGGCTTCAACAGATGAAAATACACCTTCTGGAGTGGCCCAGTCAGAGCCTGACCTCAATCCGATTGAGATGCTGTGGCAAGACCTCGTCAGCGGTTCACACCAGACATCCCAAGAATATTGCTGAACTGAAACAGTCTTGTAAAGAGGAATGGTCCAAAATTCCTCCTGACCGTTGTGCAGGTCTAATCTGCAACTACAGAAAACGTTTGGTTGAGGTTATTGCTGCCAAAGGAGGGTCAACCAGTTATTAAATCCAAGGGTTCACATACTTTTTCCACCCTGCACTGTGAATGTTTACACGGTGTGTTCAATAAAGACATGAAAACGTATAATTGTTTGTGTGTTATTAGTTTAAGCAGACTTATGTCTATTGTTGTGACCTAGATGAAGATCAGATCACATTTTATGAGCAATTTCTGTGAGAATCCAGGTAATTACCAAAGGGTTCACATATTTTTTCTTGCCACTGTAAGTCCTCTATAGTTCACCCAGGCCTTCGCCTCTCTCCATCTAAACTTTCCCCCAATCTCATGCTGGGGGGTTGGGGAGCCTCTCTCTCTCTGTCTCGCTCTCTCTCAACATGCCACCTAATCACTTCCCCTGGCCTTGATTACCTTTATAGACGAGCTGTCGCTCTGCGGCTCCCCGTTAGAGTTCTGTATAATTACTATCCTTCGACAATGTTCGACAATGTGTTTCTATTACTGCCTCCCAACATGTCAGAGAAGACAGATGGAGAAAGACGTGTAGAGATGTCAACTTTTCAATTTAATCAAGGTAGGATTGATGAATCAGTGGTTAAGATTATACTGAACAAAAATATAAACGCAACATGTAAAGTGTTGGTCCTATGTTTCATGAGCTGAAATAAAAGAGCTCAAATGTTCAATACACACAAACTGATTTCTCACAAATGTGTTTTACGTCCCTGTTAGTGAGTGTTTCCCATTTGCCAAGATAGTCCATCCACCTGACAGGTGTGGCATATCAAGGAGCTTCGTAAACTCAGAACATTGTCAGATTGTCCGTTCTTAAATTCAGAGCGTTTCACTCTCGGAACACTCTGGCTGAGGAGTAGGGTTGATCTGAGCATTTTGTCCTAACAACAACAGTCAAGCACCCAAGATAACTGGCTAACGTTGGCTAGCTAGCTAGCTACTCCCAGACACAATGAGAGAACACCTCACTCTGACCATTTTACTCGCCGTAGCAGAGCTGGTTAGGTTGTTTTTATGTTATCCAGAGTGTTGGTGACTGCAACTGTGCTGCTGGCAACAATTTAATCATGTTTTTTTTGCCAAGGTTTACTGACACCGGCCATATTCAATGAATTCATAAATTCGTCATTTATTCTACACTCTGGCACCCAGACGAGTGCTCTGAAATCGGAGTAGATAGCCAGAGCGAATTTACCAGCTATGTCTATCAACAGTTGTCGCAGTGACATCATGAACATTCTATTGAAATGGTTACTTGCATAGTGGAGTCTTTTGTTTAGACATGTAGCTAGCTAGCTAGCTAAACAATGAACCATAATTCAAACTCATAACGTTACTACCCTGCCTGAATTTGCAGGTAGCTAACCAACCAGGTTCATTGTTAACTACCTAACATTAGGCTATAACTAGCAATGCAAATGGCTCTGAGATATGAATAATATTACTACACAGATCATACACGTAACGTTAGCTAGCAAGCCAGCTAACGTTAGCTAGCTAGCTAGCAGTAGACTTTAACTTGAAATGAAAGCGACTTTCTGACAAAATTAGAAATGTGTAATATCTGAAGATGTAGCTAGCTAGACTCTCTTACATGTAAACATGGATGGACTCTTCTCCCTCTCTCTCAAGGATGCCACGGCTGCCCTTAGTTTGAAGACGTAATCCAGAGACAGGTGTTTTATACAACAACCTTCTATGTTCTCTTTTTGACTCTGTCTGTATATTTTCAATCAAATGCCCGAATGTTCTCCATCTCCTCAGCTATCATACTCTAATTCCACTGATTTCAAAGCTCGGTCCTCCAGAAAGTGAAGAGCAACACTTATGCAGTTCTACTACTTGATGTCTTTAAAAAAAAAAAACTGTGTTAGAAAGGAATACCTACACATACTGACCAGCTCATGTTATAGACAGAAGCAGCCTACATGGCAGACCAATCTGAACTCATCTTTTGGCATGTCCAGCCCACTCATTATCTCAGCCAATCATGGCTAGCGGGAAGGTGGCTGCCTTTTTCTGTGGGTTAACCAACTAGGCTCATAATTTAACAATTGTATTCTTATTTACAGATGGCATACAAGTTTGTTATTATGGCACATGAAAGTTCACATGTTCCAGAAGGCATTTCTGCCTTTTAGTTTACGTTCAAATGGCTTTCCTGTGAAGTAGTGACAGGTGACATACGTCTAGTTTCCTGAAATAAGTCACATATATACTAAAGTGTGTGGACAATATCCAGCAACTTCACACAGCCACTGAAGTGGAGTGAAACAACATTCCACAGGTCACAATCTACAACCTGATCAACTCTATGCAAAGGAGATATGTCGCGCTTCGTGAGAAAAATTGTGGTCACACCAGATACTGACTGGTTTTCCTGGGCCCATACCTTTTTTTAAAGGTACACTATATATAGAAAAGTAGGTCGACACCACTTCAAATTAGTGGATTTGTCTATTTCAGCCACACCCGTTGCTGACCGGTGTATAAAATCGAGCACACAACCGTGCAATCTCCATAGCAAAACATTGGCAGTAGAATGGCCTTACAGAATAGCTCAGTGACTTTCAACGTGGCACCGTCATAGGATGCCACCTTTCCAACAAGTCAGTTCATCAAATTTCTGTAATTGTGAAGTGGAAACGCCTAGGAGCAACATCGGCTCAGCCGCGAAGTGGTAGACCACATAAGCTCACAGAACGGGACCACGTAGCGTTTAGAAATCGTCTGTCCTCAGTTGCAAAACTCACTACCGAGTTCCAAACTGCCTCTGGAAGCCACCTCAGCACAAGAACAGTTTGTCAGGAGCTTCATGAAATGGGTTTCCTTGGCCAAAGATCACCATATACAATGCCAAGCATCAGCTGGAGTGGTGTAAAGCTCGCCGCCATTGGTGGAGGAGGAATAATAATGGTCTGGGGATGTTTTTCATGGTTCAGTCTAGGCCCCTTAGTTCCAGTGAAGAGAAATCTTAACGCTACAGCATAGAATGACATTCTAAACAATTCTGTGCTTCCAACTTTGTGGCAACAGTTTGGAGAAGGCCTTTTCCTGTTTCAGCATGACAATGTCCCTGTGCACAAAGTGAGGTCCATACAGAAATGGTTTGTCAAGATCGGTGTGGAAGAACTTGACCTGACCTCAGCCCCATCAAACACCTTTGGGATGAATTGAAACGCCGACTGCGAGCCAGGCCTAATCACCCAACATCAGTGCCTGACCTCACTAATGCTCTTGTGGCTGAATGGAAGCAAGTCCCCGCAGCAATGTTCCAACATCTTTTGGAAATCCTTCCCAGAAGATTGGAGGCTGTTTTAGCAGAAAAGGGGTACAAACTCCATATTAATATCCATGATTTTGGAATGAGATTTTCGACGATGAGGTGTCCACATACTTTTGTAGTGTATCTGTGGTAAAAGAAATTCTAAACCTTCTAAAGATTACAAACGACTTGAGACTCAGACAACAACACAGACTCAAGGTCCCGCAACAATACTGCTAACTCAAGAAAGACTGAGAGGTCAGGGAGAATGTTTGAGGCAGAATACATTTCTGAATACACTTTGTTTCTCTGCAAATGTACAGCATATTTTCAACATCTTTCTGCAAAGTTCAAGGGAAGTGGAAAATATGTGAAGTGACAGTAGGAGATAGTGGGCCAGGGTTAATTGAGCCACCCCTTGTTTCTAGGAAACAATACACATTGAATTTTGTGACCAAATATTTAGGAAGAGATCATGTGAAGGAACAAACCGCATGGAAAAAGTGGTGAGCAAGTTAGGTCCAAAGAACGAATTTCACAAAGTCAAATGAATGTATTGTGTTATAGGTGTCAAGGGAGATACTTTTAAGATTTGTTTTATTCATCAGTTGGGGTCTCTATAAGCTACAATGACATCCCAAACCTAGCATGAAAGTCCATCTTTGTAGCTGTGTCGGTTAATATAGTCAAAATGTTTGCCTTGAGGTAAGTTGAGCCAATGGCCACAATACCCCATACAAATTATGATTATATTGATTATATTTTGTTATGCATAATATTCATAGTATTTTTGCAATATGTCATGCATATGAACTTAAGATAGTGCATTTTATATTGATATGGAGCAGACATCATCATGCCCTGTGTATACAAATGTAAAACAAGCAGGGGTCTATCCCCCTTGAGGTTCTTGAAAGAGCAGCCAAGGAAGGGAAGAAGTCCATTGGAGCAGCAGCAAGGGATGAACAAATAGACTGAATGACACTGAAGAGGTAGAGAAAACAAACATGTACCTGTTTGAAAGAGAGGCGGTGACAGAGTAGCAGAGGAACACAAGGTCTTATCTGATGACATGGAGTCTGAGCTTGATAGAGGCGATGACAGAGTAGCAGAGGAACACAAGGTCTTATCTGATGACATGGAGTCTGAGCTTGATAGAGGTGATGACAGAGTAGCAGAGGAACACAAGGTCTTATCTGATGACATGGAGTCTGAGCTTGATAAAGAGAGGCGATGACAGAGTAGCAGAGGAACACAAGGTCTTATCTGATGACATGGAGTCTGAACTTGTTAGAGGCGGTGACAGAGTAGCAGAGGAACACAAGGTCTTATCTGATGGCATGAAGTCTGAGCTTGTTAGAGGCGGTGACAGAGTAGCAGAGGAACACAAGGTCTTATCTGATGACATGGAGTCTGAGCTTGATAAAGAGAGGCGATGACAGAGTAGCAGAGGAACACAAGGTCTTATCTGATGACATGGAGTCTGAGCTTGATAGAGGCGATGACAGAGTAGCAGAGGAACACAAGGTCTTATCTGATGACATGGAGTCTGAGCTTGATAGAGGCGATGACAGAGTAGCAGAGGAACACAAGGTCTTATCTGATGACATGAAGTCTGAGCTTGATAGAGGCAATGACAGAGTAGCAGAGGAACACAAGGTCTTATCTGATGACATGGAGTCTGAGCTTGATAGAGACGATGACAGAGTAGCAGAGGAACACAAGGTCTTATCTGATGACATGGAGTCTGAGCTTGATAGAGACGATGACAGAGTAGCAGAGGAACACAAGGTGTTATCTGATGACATGGAGTCTGAGCTTGATAAAGGAAGGTGATGACAGAGTAGCAGAGGAACACAAGGTCTTATCTGATGACATGGAGTCTGAGCTTGATAGAGGTGATGACAGAGTAGCAGAGGAACACAAGGTCTTATCTGATGACATGGAGTCTGAGCTTGATAAAGAGAGGCGATGACAGAGTAGCAGAGGAACACAAGGTCTTATCTGATGACATGGAGTCTGAGCTTGATAGAGGTGATGACAGAGTAGCAGAGGAACACAAGGTCTTATCTGATGACATGGAGTCTGAGCTTGATAGAGGTGATGACAGAGTAGCAGAGGAACACAAGGTCTTATCTGATGACATGGAGTCTGAGCTTGATAAAGAGAGGCGATGACAGAGTAGCAGAGGAACACAAGGTCTTATCTGATGACATGAAGTCTGAGCTTGATAGAGGTGATGACAGAGTAGCAGAGGAACACAAGGTCTTATCTGATGACATGGAGTCTGAGCTTGATAAAGAGAGGCGATGACAGAGTAGCAGAGGAACACAAGGTCTTATCTGATGACATGGAGTCTGAGCTTGATAGAGGCAATGACAGAGTAGCAGAGGAACACAAGGTCTTATCTGATGACATGAAGTCTGAGCTTGATAGAGGTGATGACAGAGTAGCAGAGGAACACAAGGTCTTATCTGATGACATGGAGTCTGAGCTTGATAAAGAGAGGCGATGACAGAGTAGGAGAGGAACATAAGGTCTTATCTGATGACATGGAGTCTGAGCTTGATAGAGGTGATGACAGAGTAGCAGAGGAACACAAGGTCTTATCTGATGACATGGAGTCTGAGCTTGATAAAGAGAGGTGATGACAGAGTAGCAGAGGAACACAAGGTCTTATCTGATGACATGGAGTCTGAGCTTGATAAAGAGAAGCGATGACAGAGTAGCAGAGGAACACAAGGTCTTATCTGATGACATGAAGTCTGAGCTTGTTAGAGGCAATGACAGAGTAGCAGAGGAACACAAGGTCTTATCTGATGACATGGAGTCTGAGCTTGATAGAGACGATGACAGAGTAGCAGAGGAACACAAGGTCTTATCTGATGACATGGAGTCTGAGCTTGATAGAGGTGATGACAGAGTAGCAGAGGAACACAAGGTCTTATCTGATGACATGGAGTCTGAGCTTGATAGAGACAATGACAGAGTAGCAGAGGAACACAAGGTCTTATCTGATGACATGGAGTCTGAGCTTGATAGAGGTGATGACAGAGTAGCAGAGGAACATAAGGTCTTATCTGATGACATGGAGTCTGAGCTTGATAGAGGTGATGACAGAGTAGCAGAGGAACACAAGGTCTTATCTGATGACATGGAGTCTGAGCTTGTTAGAGGCGATGACAGAGTAGCAGAGGAACACAAGGTCTTATCTGATGACATGAAGTCTGAGCTTGATAGAGGCGATGACAGAGTAGCAGAGGAACACAAGGTCTTATCTGATGACATGGAGTCTGAGCTTGATAGAGGCAATGACAGAGTAGCAGAGGAACACAAGGTCTTATCTGATGACATGAAGTCTGAGCTTGATAGAGACGATGACAGAGTAGCAGAGGAACACAAGGTCTTATCTGATGACATGGAGTCTGAGCTTGATAAAGAGAGGCAATGACAGAGTAACAGAGGAACACAAGGTCTTATCTGATGACATGAAGTCTGAGCTTGATAGAGGCGATGACAGAGTAGCAGAGGAACACAAGGTATTATCTGATGACATGAAGTCTGAGCTTGATAAAGAGAGGCGATGACAGAGTAGCAGAGGAACACAAGGTCTTATCTGATGACATGGAGTCTGAGCTTGATAGAGGCGATGACAGAGTAGCAGAGGAACACAAGGTCTTATCTGATGACATGGAGTCTGAGCTTGATAAAGAGAGGCGATGACAGAGTAACAGAGGAACACAAGGTCTTATCTGATGACATGGAGTCTGAGCTTGATAAAGAGAGGTGATGACAGAGTAACAGAGGAACACAAGGTCTTATCTGATGACATGAAGTCTGAGCTTGATAAAGAGAGGTGATAACAGAGGAACACAAGGTCTTATCTGATGACATGGAGTCTGAGCTTGATAAAGAGAGGTGATGACAGAGTAGCAGAGGAACACAAGGTCTTATCTGATGACATGGAGTCTGAGCTTGATAGAGACGATGACAGAGTAGCAGAGGAACACAAGGTCTTATCTGATGACATGGAGTCTGAGCTTGATAGAGGTGATGACAGAGTAGCAGAGGAACACAAGGTCTTATCTGATGACATGGAGTCTGAGCTTGATAGAGGCAATGACAGAGTAGCAGAGGAACACAAGGTCTTATCTGATGACATGGAGTCTGAGCTTGATAGAGGCAATGACAGAGTAGCAGAGGAACACAAGGTCTTATCTGATGACATGGAGTCTAAGCTTGATAGAGGCAATGACAGAGTAGCAGAGGAACACAAGGTCTTATCTGATGACATGGAGTCTGAGCTTGATAAAGAGAGGCAATGACAGAGTAGCAGAGGAACACAAGGTCTTATCTGATGACATGGAGTCTGAGCTTGATAGAGGCGATGACAGAGTAGCAGAGGAACACAAGGTCTTATCTGATGACATGAAGTCTGAGCTTGATAGAGACGATGACAGAGTAGCAGAGGAACACAAGGTCTTATCTGATGACATGGAGTCTGAGCTTGATAGAGGCAATGACAGAGTAGCAGAGGAACACAAGGTCTTATCTGATGACATGGAGTCTGAACTTGATAAACATATCAAGGATTTTGCGAACCAGTTTAGTAGCCTCAAATGCAGAAAACGTACCTAGACGGCGCACAGAAACAACATCCCTGTCCCAGACAGCTGCTCAATGAATGTAATGGCGAGTGATATTGAACAGAGGTTTACAGCGCCTTCAGAAAGTATTCATACCCCTTGACTTATTCCACTTTTTGTTGTAGATTGATTTCAAAATGGATTAAATTGATTGTTTTCTCTCACCCATCTACACACGATAACCCATAATAACAAAGTGAAAACATGTGTTTGGAAATGTTTGTAAATATCTCATTTACATAAGTATTGACACCCCTGAGTTACAATAACCTTTGGCAGCGGTTACAGTTGTGAGTCTTTGTGGGTAAGTCTCTAAGAGACTTGGATTGTACAATATTTGCACATTATTCTTTTAAAAATTCTTCAAGCTCTGTCTAATTGGTTGTGGGTCATGATTAGACAACCATCTTCAGGTCTTGCCATAGATTTTCATGCCGATTTAAGGCAAAAATGTAACTAGGCCACTCAGGCTCATTCAAAATCATCTTGGTAAGCAACTCCAGTATAGATTTGGTGTGGGGTTTTAGGTTTTTGTTCTGCTGAAAGGAAATTTGACTGAACCAGGAAAGTAGACTGAACCAGGTTTTCCTTTAGGATTTTGCCTGTACTTAGCTCTATTCTGTTTATTTTTTACCTTTAAAAAATCCTTAGTACTTGCCGATAACAAGCATACTCATAACATGATGCAGCCATCACCATGCTTGAAAATGTATAAAGTGTGTTGTGTTGGATTTGCTCCAAACATAATGCTTTGTATTCAGGACAGAAAGTACATTTCTTTGCCAACATTTTTTGCAGTTTTACTTTAGTGCCTTAATGCAAAAAGGATGCATGTTTTGGAATATCTTTATTATGTACAGGCTTCCTTCTTTTCACTCTGTCAATTAGGTTAGTATTGTGGAGTAACTACAATGTTGTTGATCCATCCTCAGTGTTCTCCTAACACAGCCATTAAACTCTGTAACCACTTAAGTCACCATTGGTCTCATGGTGAAATCCCTGAGTGGTCTCCTTCCTCTTCGGCAACTGAGTTAGGAAGGATGACTTTGTCTTTGTAGTGACTGGGTGTATTGACGCACCATCCAAAGTGCAATTAATAACTTCACCATGCTCAAAGGATATCCAATGTCTGATTTATTTGTATTTTTACCCATCTACCAATGGGTGCCCTTCTTTGCGAGGCATTGGAAAACCTCCCTGGTCTTTGTGGTTGAATCTGTGTTATAAATTCACTGCTCGACTGAGGTAGTCATTCAAAAATCATGTTAAGCACTTTTATTGCACAGAGAGTGAGTCTGTGCATCTTATTATGTGACTTGTTAAGCACATTTTTACTCTTGAACTTACAGTTGAAGTCAGAAGTTTACATACACCTTAACCAAATACATTTAAACTGAGTCTTTCACAATTCCTGACATTTAATCCTAGAAATAAATCCTGTCTTAGGTCAGTTAGGATCCTCACTTTATTTTAAGAATGTGAAATGTCAGAATAATAGTAGAGAGAATGATTTATTTCAGCTCTTATTTCTTACATCACATTCCCAGTGGGTCAGAAGTTTTTTAGTATTTGGCAGCATTGGCTTTAAATTGTTTAACTTGGGTCAAATGTTTTGGGTAGCCTTCCACAAGCTTCCCACAATAATTTGGGTGAATTTTGGCCCATTCCTCCTGACAGAGCTGCTGTAACTGAGTCAGGTTTGTAGGCCTCCTTGCTTGCACATGCCATTTCAGTTCTGCCCACAATTTTTCTATAGGATATAGATCAAGGCTTTGTGATGGTCACTCCAATACCTTGACTTTGTTGTCCTTGCCACAACTTTGGAAGTATGCTGGGGTCATTGTCCATTTGGAAGCCCCATTTGCAACCAAGCTTTAACTTCTTGACTGATGTTTTGAGATGTTACTTCAATATATCCACATAATTTTTCTCCCTCATGATGCCATCTATTTTGTAAAGTGCACCAGTCCCTCCTGCAGCAAAGCACCCCCACAACATGACGCTGCCACCCCCGTGCTTCACGGTTGGGATGGTGTTCTTCAGCTTGCAAGCGTCGCCCTTTTTCCTCCATATGTTTTCAAAACTGTTATATTTACATGAATTCTGGTTATTTCCAGGGATACACAAATCCTGAAATATATGTAGATATCTTTGTTAGAAATAATACTAAGTTTCCCTTGATGTAGTGATGATAAATGTGAAACTTGTGTGAGACCTTTTTCCACAGTTCCTGTTGATTTCTCAGGAATCCTAAGTGTGTCTGCTTGGTAAAAGAAAATGTGGGCTGCTCTTTGAATAGTTGTTATTGTCGCAAGGTCACAAGTTGAGCTAGCTGTGCATAGACACCGCCCACATAAACACATCATTAAGAACCTGTAGAAGCATAAAGGTGTGTGTAGAACTTTACTGACACCTTAGTCAACACAACTTCAAAAGGATTGAACAGTGGAAGCCAACCAACCCTAGTCTCTGGAGAGTTTGTAGGTGTGAAGGCATTTGTTTAAAGGTGCAGTGCTGTCAAAAACGTGATTTGTTTGATTTTTTAAATGATATTTCCACACCATGAGGTCGAAATAACTCTGTAAGAGTTTTTTTTTTAAATGCCTTGAATTGCAGCCTGTTCAGATGGGATGACATCACAATGTGATCTGATTATTCTGACCAATGACCAGTTATCTTTTATTTGTCTACATGTACGCCTACTTTAAAGAGGTAAGCAGGGTAGACTCCAGAGTCTATAGCTGATCCTATCTGCCAATCAGGGCTGTGTATGTAAATATATTAACGTATGTATCAACATGCCCACATGATTTGATGGAAAAAGGCTCAGGTAAAATAAATGATAAAAAATATATATTTGGAGATAGTTTCATGAATTAAACACACAGTCAGACACATCATTGGACGCCGTTCGTGTCGGCTAATGGGGATCCTAATAAATCAAATCAAACAGTGATTTAAACATTCTAAAGACTACATGGCTTTAAGACATACCTGACTCAGCACAATTTATTATGTGGAAAAAGATGCGTTAGTGCAGGGCTTGACCAGAAGCCAGCACACAGCAGCTCCGCAAGAGCAGACATTTCTACAGTCTATTTGTGCGAGGTCACTTGAGAGATTTTGTTGTATTCCTGACATTTGTTCTTTCATCTCCAGGTTCAACTTATACACTACAACCACGAGCTGTATACCAACTACACAGAGGCAGCCAAGAGCCCCAACGGACTGGTCATAGTGTCTATATTTATGAAGGTGCGTGTGACACTCTCACAACTCCTACCTTTGACCTCACTGTGTTAATCGTGCTCGAATTTTCGTATGAAAAAGTCTTCGTATGAACGTTTGACATTTTTTTGGGGGGGGGGGGGGAACTATCATGCAGCAGAGTGTGATATAATCCAAGTTGCAGGCTAATTAACTTGGCATCGAGTCCCAGTATATCATTCCACCATGTACCAGATTGACAGTGTGATTATCCCTGTATGTATTAGCTAGCTAGCTAGCGCTACGTTACTACGCTGTATGTATTAGCTAGCTAGCGCTACGTTACTACGTTGTATGTATTAGCTAGCGCTACGTTACTACTTGCCAATCCTTTTTTGACGGCATCCAAATGTTCCTTTAAGAAGGTCGCCCTGCTCTCAACCCCGAAATAGATCCACTAGAGAACTAGTTATCCTGGGAGCTTAACATTGTGTTCCCTGTATATGTCAGCGGGTGTGTGAGGTGGTGAAATAGCTTTGTCTCTCTCTCGCTAGCTTTGTTATGTGCGCTTCTTGGGCTCGGCTCAAGGCTGTGGAATGTCTTGTATTCTTCGTGCTACAGAAGTACTGCGTAGTTCAGATGCAATCCTTTCAGCTAGCTACAGTAATTAGCTCCCTTGTGTCAATGGCTCTGTCTGTCAGTCACACAGGAGGACATGGTGACCCGGGTCAAGCCTATTCCTCTCTGCTAACCACTTACAGAGATGGGATAGAAGAGATACAATTTTCTGAATAAAATATGTGTTTGCTTTTGCTGTCTGAAAGTTATTTTAGTGGTCAATGTAGTGGTAGAAGTTCTAAAGTTATCATTTTGAGGACTCACCAAATGTAATTACATGTTCAATTGTATACCCACACACACTCCCACCACTATAACAGACAGAGAGGTAGGCCATTGGAAGGGATATGATTAAGCACATCTCACACCCCCGTCCTCCTACTCATCATGAAATCAATCAACACTTCACTCTCATCCTCTCTAGTCCCTCAGCCTGGCCCTCAGTGGTAATGACTCCAAACTCCAGCCATCTTGAAGTAGCTTGTTTAACTAAGGCTCTCAGATCAGTCCCGTCTCATTGTTAAAGCCGCTGAAGAGATGGGAAGTGAGGTAATTAGTGGTGTCCTTCACTATCTCAGGAACCCATTTCTCGGTATTGTGACTCATGCTTCCAGGGGACCATTAACACCTGCACACCCACCATGTTACCCTTTCAGTGACTCAGACTGCCAGTAAGTAAGGGCTTCCTTTGGGCATCAGTGTCCTAAGCCGCTATTAGAAGTGACAATGTGTAACTGTGTGGGGTCACCTGTGGAAACAGACACACAATGGAGGAGGACATAGTGAGACTTTTGGACACTAAATAGAGTTTGAGTCACCTTCAGTCACATCTACTAGACTAGACAGTGTTTGTCTAGGATGTGACAGTGTTTGTCTAGGATGTGACAGTGTTTGTCTAGGATGTGACAGTGTTTGTCTAGGATGTGACAGTGTTTGTCTAGGATGTGACAGTGTTTGTCTAGGATGTGACAGTGTTTGTTTAGGATGTGACAGTGTTTGTCTAGGATGTGACAGTGCTTGTCTAGGATGTGACAGTGTCACCTATGTTTCTCCTCTAGATGTCAAATTGACATATGTTGTTGAACAGTTCTTCTCTGTAGCTACTTTTAAGTTTACTTCACAATTTGGAGAGAACTCCCTAATTACATTTTGCAGAATAACATGTCTGCATCCCCCTAGGTGATTTCTCCAGTAAAAGTGTTCAAAACATCTGAGAGAGAGAGAGAGAGTAGTGACAAGGGACATCCATTGCTTTTTAATCACTTAGCCCCCAAGACATCTTGACAATCAGAGTTGTGAGGATGAGAAGGGGACAGGAGGCTGAGGCTAGGGACTAAGGGGGATTTAAGGGAGCGTGTGGAGCATCTTTAACTGATTAGTGTGTTCCAAGCCGACTCTGGACGCCTGAGTCTTAAGACAAAAGCTAGGGCGCTACAGGGCAGCTAAAAGTAGATCCGGCTCTTTAAAGTGGCTCTCTCTGGTGTTCAGGCTTCCTTAAGGTCGTATCCTTCCTTGAGATGGACTTGTGCAACTTGCATTATGCGCATAAATCATGCATTGAAGTCAAGGGGAGAGTTGTTGCATGCTTGCCTCAAGTTAAGATTTGGCCTTAAAGCAAATGCACTTGAATTGCTGGTGTCATATTGTTAGTGTGCTTTGGTTCATTTTGTAATGCACTGTCGAGATTGTGGAATATGGAAGTGATCTGCCATGTGTGTGACTGGCTTTGATGTGACTGTCTATGGGTGATTCTTTCTCTCCTCTTGTATTCCAGATTGCGGAGACTTCAAATGCATTCCTGAATCGAATGTTGAATAGAGACACCATCACAAGAATAACATATAAAAGTAAGTAGAGATGCAAATGTAGACTGTAGGGAGAAACACAGTGGAACAAGTCAAAGAGTAGCTGGACAGACTGCAGTAGAGACAGCTAGGGCTGTTAGACGGCCACATTAGAAAGGCACATGGCTGCTCAGAGAAGAGAACAATTGGATTAATGGGGTTGAGGAGAGGCTGAGTAAACACAGTGACCCCCAGTGCATTGGAGGTCTCAGAGGCATCAATGAGCTGTCAAAACCTCGCATGCACATACACACACACAGCATCCAAATGGAATGATTAATTCCAACGCGGATTCCAGAGATGTGTGGTGGCAGAGTGGGAGTAACAAGACTGCAGGGGTGAGGTGGTAATATAATAGAAACCTGATTGATGTTCACAGATTAAGGATTGTCTTTTTTGTTTTTTACTTTACCTTTCAGGGTGTATATGTCTTACCTGTAGGCTATGGGCTGGTAAGCATGCTGATGTTGTTCTAGTCTAGATAGATACACTCTGTGAAAGTGAATAGCAGCTAAACTCTCAGTCTAAATAGAAGGAGCAGCTACTGTGACCTCTTCACAGCAAACATAGTACCTTTTATTATAAACTGAAGCCACAACAGATGACTACATATTGAGTGTGTTAGCGTAGTAGAGAGAGAGAGAGAGAGAATGATGGAGAGAGGGATAGATAGGGACAGAGAGAAAGAGAGATGCAGAAATTCTACACGCTAAGAAATGCTGGGTTAAAAACAACCCAATGTTGGTAAATATTGGACAGAACAAACGTTGAACACACGTTATTTTGACACACAAAAAAACATTGTTTTCTTTAAGGTGAGTTGTTGATGTTCGGTTAGTGAGCTATGATCTACCGGGTCAGATCAGAAGACTGGTGTCACGATCATCGTTGGAAGCATACTCAGACCAAAGCGCAGCGTGATCTGGGTTCCACATGTTTAATCAATGAAACGCACAAAAACAATAAAGAACAAACAAATGTGACATTCTGGAGTGCTCACATGCAACAACACAAAAAAACAAGATCCCACAAAAAAACAGTGGGGAAATGGCTGCCTAAATATGATCCTCAATCAGAGACAGCGCTAAACAGCTGCCTCTGATTGGGTACCATACCAGGCCAACATAGAAACAAACATATAGTCACACCCCGACCTAACCAAAATAGAGAATAAAAAGGCTTTCTATGGTCAGGGCGTGACAACTGGAGGTGTGGTTTAGCAGGGGTATGGCTTTTAGATAGTTATTTTTGGCCACCCGTGATAGTAAATGTAATTCCAGTTAATCTATTTTGTTGTATTGTCAACATATGTTAACCTGTCTAGGATCAGCGTGGCGCTAGCGGCACACCCCCCCCCCCCCCCACTGAAAAACCAGTGCCGCGAAATTCAAAAAAAATTTTTTTTTTAATATTTAACTTTCACACATTAAGGTTGGGAACTGACACTTTTGTAGCTTTAATAGGGTTTACACAAGTGTATGAGTATCTTTTAAGTGCCTATGCATATCCCACTGTTGGGATAGTTAACACTTTCTTAGGATAACATGATGAACATGAATGACATATATGCTCAAGTGTTGCCAAAAATGACTCTCTGGAAGCCACACCCCCATGTGCAAAGCGGTCATCAAGGCAAAGGGTGGCTACTTTGAAGAATATCAAATATTAAATATATTTTTTGGTTAATAAATGAAGAGTGCACGACAAAACCGATTCCCTCTAAGGAGACTGATAAGATTTGGCATGGGTCCTCAGATCCTCAAAAGCTTCTACAGCTGCAACATCGAGAGCATCCTGACTGGTTGCATCTCTTCCTGGTACGACAACTGCTCGGCCTCCGACCGCAAGGCACTACAGAGGATAGTGCGTACGGCCCAGTACATCACTGGGGCTAAGCTGCCTGCCATCCAGGACCTCTACACCAGGCAGTGTCAGAGGAAGACCCTAAAAATTGTCAAAGACCCCAGCCACCCCAGTCATAGACTGTTCTCTCTGCTATCGCATGGCAATCGGTACTGGAGTGCCAAGTCTAGGATCAAAAGGCTTCTCAACAGCTTTTACCCCCAAGGCATAAGACTCCTGAACAGGTAATCAAATGGCTACCTGGACTATTTGCATTGTGTCCCGCCACTCCCTCCACCAGCCCAACTAACCGGTGCTCCCGCACATTGACTCTGTACCGGTACCACCTGTATATAGCCTCGCTACTGTTATTTTCACTGTCATTTTACAGTTTTTTTTATTTCTTTTTTTATCTATTGTTTACCTAATACCAATTGTTTACTTACAATTTGCACTGTTGGTTAGGGCTTGTAAGTAAGCATATCACTGTAAGATCTTGTCATGACATGGCCCTTTCTAGGTATAGATCGTGGCATCCCCCTCTCTCTCTCTCTCTCCTACACCCTGGTTCTATTATCTCAGGTCATAAATTCCTAGAGGAGACTCTCTCACCCTGGCCATGCAGAAAGAGAGACACAGAGAAAACAAAGGATTTCACATGGCGAACTCCTAAATCCCCAAAATGGGGATTTGATACAAAAGGTCCACTTGTGAGTAGGTGGGAATGGTCCGTGGACACTTAAGGGATGGGTATGACGAGTGTGTTTCATTTGGTGACCTCAGAGAGGGCAGGAAAGACATCTAGTTTTTGTATAAAATGAATGAGTAAAGATGAAACTAT
Organism: Salvelinus fontinalis; assembly: GCF_029448725.1. Lineage (NCBI taxonomy): Eukaryota > Metazoa > Chordata > Actinopteri > Salmoniformes > Salmonidae > Salvelinus > Salvelinus fontinalis. The sequence goes on from NC_074665.1 coordinate 14,583,570, forward strand.
TTGTGAAATGATGTAAGGTGATGTTTAACCTTTAATGAAAGAGAATTGTATTCCCTTTAAAGTTTAACCAAGTCATTGGCCCGCCCCCGTGAGCACAGACATGAGCTTGCATCATGGAACAGCCCTTTTCTACTGTTACGATTAAAAACCCCTCCTGAGGAAATCCTCTTCAGACCACGCATACCTCGATGGACACCGAGGGGGAGTTTAGACCACAAAAAGCTCAGTATAAGCTAAGGTTGCAATGGTTGTTGAATTCCTAACCATACCACGTGGAGCTTTGGCTACACGGGTGGAAATGGTTCAACTCTGAGACTATCGATCCCGACAGAGTAAGGGCAAATCTTAGATACTAATTACTAGTCTGCAGTTAGAAATGATGTCAACCTGGGATGCGAAGACTGACAACCGCTGAAACATCTATTCTATGAGAACATTTCTGAATGGTACTCTGAAGTATCCATTCTAACCACGAAAGACTTTGATCTTCAGGGAGGCAGAGAGAGAGACGCTCGGACTAACTCTCCAACAGACATACGGACGATTCCAACAGAGATCACGATGACACACTGAGAGTAAATATATATATTGATTGCAATTATTGCTGAATGAGTGAGCGTTCATGTGCAAAGGATTAACATTTCAATTAATATAATTATCAACTGTGTAGTGACTCCTTTTGTCTTTCCTGCCCTTTTCAGTCCACACCCACTTCCCTTTGTCCACCAAGCCGTCATATCGGCTTAACCCACTAGGGAACCTCCCCTATCATTTCCTTGTAACCATATCTACTGTGTTGTTTGTTTATGCATTTCTGTCATTCTTTAGTTAGTTAGTAAATAAATGACTAAGACAATTGGTGTATGGATGACTCATAGTGAAGGCTGGGTTCGTGCAGATAACAAACAATTTACGGCGTTTGGAATGAGACTAACGTGAGGTAAATAATAATTCATTGATTAGAAGACTAATTGATCAGATATTAAAATATCTGAAGAGTTATATTAAGAAAAATATAACTTTGTAATCTGAAGATTTTCCTTGGTGCCCCGACTTCCTAGTTAATTACATTTACATGATTTGTTTAATCACGTAATAATAATTACAGAAAATTGATTTGATAAAATAACAGTCTTCACTTTAATAATGCCAAAGACACGACAGTCTACACCTGTTGTATTCGGCGCACGTGACAAATACACTTTGATTTGATTTGATTCCATATGTGTTATTTCGTCGTTTTGATGTCTCTATGATTATTCTACAATGTAAAACATTAAAAAAAATTAAGAAAAACCCTGGTGTCACGATCGTGTGGTGGATTGACGGACCAAAACGCAGCTTTAGGAAAATAAGCCATCTCCTTTTTATTTGAAGAAGAAGGCAAACGAAACAAAAACACTTAAACACTAAACAAAACAAGAAAACGATCGTGAAGCTAAATAACGATGTGCACACACTGGCTACAAACGTATCACATAGACAACTACTCACCACAAATGAAAGCCTATGGCTACCCTAAATAAGGCTCCCAATCAGAGACAACCGAAATCAGCTGTCTCTAATTGGGAACTCATTCAGGCAACCATAGACTCTCCTAGACAACTAAACATACATAGACAACGCTAGACACATGTACTCAACACAAACCCATATACTACACCAACAACCCCTTTACCATAGAAACACCCAAAACCAACAAAACACAAACATTCCCCATGTCACACCCTGACCTAACTAAAATAATAAAGAAAACAAAGAATACTAAGGCCAGGGCGTGACATAACCCCCCCCTTAAGGTGCGAACTCCGGGCGCACCATTACACAGTCTAGGGGAGGGTCTGGGTGGGCTTCCATCCACGGTGGCGGCTCCGGCTCTGGTTGTGGTCCCCACGTCACCACAGTCCCTAACCGCCTCCTTAACTTCCTCCAAATGACCCCCCTCCACATTAACCCCATTAGATTAAGGGGCAGTTCCGGACTAAGGGGCAGCTCCGGACTAAGGGGCAGTACCAGGGTAAGGGGCAGTACCAGGGTAAGGGGCAGCACCAGGGTAAGGGGCAGCACCAGGGTAAGGGGCAGCACCAGGGTAAGGGGCAGCACCAGGGTAAGGGGCAGCACCAGGATAAGGGGCATCACCAGGATAAGGGGCAGCACCAGGATAAGGGGCAGCACCAGGATAAGGGGCAGCTCCGGACTGAGGAATGGCAGCTCCGGACTGAGGAATGGCAGCTCCGGACTGAGGAATGGCAGCTCCGGACTGAGGGACTGCAGCTCCGGACTGAGGGACTGCAGCTCCGGACTGAGGGACGGCCCATGGCTGGCTGACGGATCTGGCTGCTCATGGCTGGCTGACGGATCTGGCTGCTCATGGCCGGCTGACGGATCTGGCTGCTCATGGCCGGCTGACGGATCTGGCTGCTCATGGCCGGCTGACGGATCTGGCTGCTCATGGCTGGCTGACGGATCTGGCTGCTCATGGCTGGCTGACGGATCTGGCTGCTCATGGCTGGCTGACGGATCTGGCTGCTCATGGCTAGCTGACGGATCTGGCTGCTCATGGCTAGCTGACGGATCTGGCTGCTCATGGCTAGCTGACGGATCTGGCTGCTCATGGCTAACTGACGGATCTGGCTGCTCATGGCTAGCTGACGGATCTGGCTGCTCATGGCTAGCTGACGGATCTGGCTGCTCATGGCTGGCTGACGGATCTGGCTGCTCATGGCTGGCTGACGGCTCTGGCAGATCCTGTCTGGCTGGCGGCTCTGGCAGATCCTGTCTGGTTGGCGGCTCTGGCAGATCCTGTCTGGTTGGCGGCTCTGGCAGATCCTGTCTGGTTGGCGGCTCTGGCAGATCCTGTCTGGTTGGCGGCTCTGGCAGATCCTGTCTGGTTGGCGGCTCTGGCAGATCCTGTCTGGTTGGCGGCTCTGGCAGATCCTGTCTGGTTGGCGGCTCTGGCAGATCCTGTCTGGTTGGCGGCTCTGGCAGATCCTGTCTGGTTGGCGGCTCTGGCAGATCCTGTCTGGTTGGCGGCTCTGGCAGATCCTGTCTGGTTGGCGGCTCTGGCAGATCCTGTCTGGTTGGCGGCTCTGGCAGATCCTGTCTGGTTGGCGGCTCTGGCAGATCCTGTCTGGTTGGCGGCTCTGGCAGATCCTGTCTGGTTGGCGGCTCTGGCGGATCCTGTCTGACGGACGGCTCTAGCGGCTCCTGTCTGGCTGGCGGCTCTAGCGGCTCCTGTCTGGCTGGCGGCTCTAGCGGCTCCTGTCTGGCTGGCGGCTCTAGCGGCTCCTGTCTGGCTGGCGGCTCTAGCGGCTCCTGTCTGGCTGGCGGCTCAGTAGGCTCATGGCAGGCGGACGGCTTTGCAGGCTCATGGCAGACGGGCGGCTTTGCAGGCTCATGGCAGACGGATGGCTCAGATGGCGCTGGGGAGACGGATGGCTCAGATGGTGCTGGGGAGACGGATGGCTCAGATGGCGCTGGGGAGACGGATGGCTCAGATGGCGCTGGGGAGACGGATGGCTCAGATGGCGCTTGGCAGACGGGCAGTTCAGTCATCGCTGTGCAGACGGCAGACTCCTGCCGGCTGAGGCGCACTGTAGGCCTGGTGCGTGGTGCCGGGACTGGTGGCACCGGGCTGGGGACACGCATCTCAGGGCTAGTGCGGGGAGCAACAACAGGACGCACAGGACTCTGGGGACACACAGGAGGCTTGGTGCGTGGTTTAGGCACTGGTGGTAAAGGGCTGGAGACACGCACCATATGGCTAGTGCGTGGAGGAGGCACTGGTGGTACTGGGTTGGGGCGGGGAGGTGGCGCCGGAAATACCGGACCGTGCAGGCGTACTGGCTCCCTTGAGCGCCGAGCCTGCCCAACCTTACCTGGTTGTATGCTCCCCGTCGCCTGACCAGTGCGGGGAGGTGGAATAACCCGCACTGGCCTATGTAGGCGAACCGGGGACACCATGCGTAAGGCTGGTGCCATGTACGCCGGCCCGAGGAGACGCACTGGTGACCAGATGCGTTGGGCTGGCTTCATGACATACGGCTCAACGCTCAGTCTAGCCCGGCCGATACGTGGAGCTGAAATGTACCGAACCGGGCTATGCACGCGTACAGGAGACACCGTGCGCTCTACTGCGTAACACGGTGTCTGCCCGTACTCTCGCTCTCCACGGTAAGTACAGGGAGTAGGCGCAGGTTTCCTACCTGACTTCGCCACACTCCCTTTAAGGCCCCCCCCAAGAAATTTTTGGGTTGTACTCACGGGCTTCCAGCCTTGTCTCCGTGCTGCCTCCTCATATCGCCTCCTCTCGGCTTTAGCTGCCTCTAGCTCTTCACGAGGAAGGCGATATTCTCCCGGTTGTGCCCACGGCCCCTTACCATCCAGTATCTCCTCCCATGTCCACGAATCCTGTGTAGGTGGGTCCTGTTGCCGCTTTCCATGCCGCTTGGTCCTGTATTGGTGAGTAGTTCTGTCACGATCGTGTGGTGGATTGACGGACCAAAACGCAGCTTTAGGAAAATAAGCCATCTCCTTTTTATTTGAAGAAGAAGGCAAACGAAACAAAAACACTTAAACACTAAACAAAACAAGAAAACGATCGTGAAGCTAAATAACGATGTGCACACACTGGCTACAAACGTATCACATAGACAACTACTCACCACAAATGAAAGCCTATGGCTACCCTAAATAAGGCTCCCAATCAGAGACAACCGAAATCAGCTGTCTCTAATTGGGAACTCATTCAGGCAACCATAGACTCTCCTAGACAACTAAACATACATAGACAACGCTAGACACATGTACTCAACACAAACCCATATACTACACCAACAACCCCTTTACCATAGAAACACCCAAAACCAACAAAACACAAACATTCCCCATGTCACACCCTGACCTAACTAAAATAATAAAGAAAACAAAGAATACTAAGGCCAGGGCGTGACACCTGGAATGAGTAGGTGTTCCAACTTTTGACTGGTACTGTATATGGGAGGGTTTGAGAGTAGCTGAAGGATGGGACTAAAAACAAACAAAAGATAACTATTGTAAAATATACTTTGTCCTTAAAATGTAAATAGTATGTATAAACTGGAAGTAGAAGCCTAAGTGTTTTTGTCCATTACTTTACTCCAATTAGGGGATGGATGAAAAATAAGGGGGTTTGTCAAGCAGTCTGCTATACCAACAGCCTGTCGTGTAGTCTGCTATACCAACAGCCTGTCGTGAAGTCTGCTATACCAACAGCCTGTCGTGTAGTCTGCTATACCAACAGCCTGTCTTGTAGTCTGCTATACCAACAGCCTGTTGTGTAGTCTGCTATACCCACAGCCTGTCGTGTAGTCTGCTATACCAACAGCCTGTTGTGTAGTCTACTATACCAGCAGCCTGCCGTGTAGTCTGCCATACTAACAGCCTGTCGTGTAGTCTGCTATACCAACAGCCTGTCGTGTAGTCTGCTATACTAATAGCCTGTCGTGTAGTCTGCTATACCAACTGCCTGTCGTGTAGTCTGCTATAACAACAGCCTGTCGTGTAGTCTGCTATACCAACAGCCTGTCGTGTAGTCTGCTATACTAATAGCCTGTCGTGTAGTCTGCTATACCAACAGCCTGTCGTGCAGTCTGCTATACCAGCAGCCTGTGTGTAGTCTGCTATACCAACAGCCTGTCGTGCAGTCTGCTATACCAACAGCCTGCCATGCAGTCTGCTATACCAACAGCCTGTCGTGCAGTCTGCTATACCAACAGCCTGTCGTGTAGTCTGCTATATCAACAGCCTGTCGTGTAGTCTGCTATACCAACAGCCTGCCGTGCAAGTCTGCTATACCAACAGCCTGTCATGCAGTCTGCTATACCAACAGCCTGTCGTGAAAGTCTGCTATATCAACAGCCTGTCGTGTAGTCTGCTATACCAACAGCCTGTCGTGTAGTCTGCTATACCAACAGCCTGTTGTGCAAGTCTGCTATACCAACAGCCTGTCGTGTAGTCTGCTATACCAACAGCCTGTTGTGCAAGTCTACTATACCAACAGCCTGTCGTGTAGTCTGCTATACCAACAGCCTGTCGTGTAGTCTGCTATACCAACAGCCTGTCGTGCAAGTCTGCTATACCAACAGCCTGTCGTGCAAGTCTGCTATACCAACAGCCTGTCGTGTAGTCTGCTATACCAACAGCCTGTCGTGTAGTCTGCTATACCAACAGCCTGTCGTGCAAGTCTGCTATACGAACAGCCTGTCGTGCAAGTCTGCTATACCAACAGCCTGTCGTGTAGTCTGCTATACCAACAGCCTGTCTTGTAGTCTGCTATACCAACAGCCTGTCGTGCAAGTCTACTATACCAACAGCCTGTCGTGAAAGTCTGCTATATCAACAGCCTGTCGTGTAGTCTGCTATACCAACAGCCTGTCGTGTAGTCTGCTATACCAACAGCCTGTCTTGTAGTCTGCTATACCAACAGCCTGTCGTGTAGTCTGCTATACCAACAGCCTGTCGTGTAGTCTGCTATACCAACAGCCTGTCTTGTAGTCTGCTATACCAACAGCCTGTCGTGTAGTCTGCTATACCAACAGCCTGTCGTGTAGTCTGCTATACCAACAGCCTGTCAAGCAGTCTGAGAAATACCAGCTCAATGTGAAATTAGCAATTAGCAAAACGTTTACATGCAAATGAGGAACACACCGGTTAGAGTGGACATAACACATTTTGAGACTGTAAGACAAATATATAATGTATATTCTAAACTAAATATTAGCTTGAGAGGACATGAAATGTGATTAAGACAAGCTTGCAATGCAGTGTTCTCCAATACTGGAACTAGGGACCCACAGGGGATGCAGGGTTTTGTTCCAGCCTAGCACAAACGCATCTATTTCAACTAGTGCTTGTGAAGTGCTTGTGTTGGACCTGAGCTAGGACACAAGCATGCACACTCTGTAGCTCTCCAGGACCAGGACTGAAGAACTCTGTAGCTCTCCAGGACCAGGACTGAAGAACTAGCTCTCCAGGACCAGGACTGAAGAACTCTGTAGCTCTCCAGGACCAGGACTGAAGAACTCTGTAGCTCTCCAGGACCAGGACTGAAGAACTCTGTAGCTCTCCAGGACCAGGACTGAAGAACTAGCTCTCCAGGACCAGGACTGAAGAACTCTGTAGCTCTCCAGGACCAGGACTGAAGAACTCTGTAGCTCTCCAGGACCAGGACTGAAGAACTCTGTAGCTCTCCAGGACCAGGACTGAAGAACTCTGTAGCTCTCCAGGACCAGGACTGAAGAACTCTGTAGCTCTCCAGGACCAGGACTGAAGAACTCTGTAGCTCTCCAGGACCAGGACTGAAGAACTCTGTAGCTCTCCAGGACCAGGACTGAAGAACTCTGTAGCTCTCCAGGACCAGGACTGAAGAACTCTGTAGCTCTCCAGGACCAGGACTGAAGAACTCTGTAGCTCTCCAGGACCAGGACTGAAGAACTCTGTAGCTCTCCAGGACCAGGACTGAAGAACTCTGTAGCTCTCCAGGACCAGGACTGAAGAACTCTGTAGCTCTACAGGACCAGGACTGAATGAACTCTGTAGCTCTCCAGGACCAGGACTGAAGAACTCTGTAACTCTCCAGGACCAGGACTGAAGAACTCTGTAGCTCTCCAGGACCAGGACTGAAGAACTCTGTAGCTCTCCATGACCAGGACTGAAGAACTCTGTAGCTCTCCAGGACCAGGACTGAAGAACTCTGTAGCTCTCCAGGACCAGGACTGAAGAACTCTGTAGCTCTCCAGGACCAGGACTGAAGAACTCTGTAGCTCTCCAGGACCAGGACTCAAGAACTCTGTAGCTCTCCAGGACCAGGACTCAAGAACTCTGCTATAATAGAATATTGAGATGTAATATTGAAACCTGTCTATCTTGTCCATCTTCTCCAGATGATGCATATTTGCTGATGGGCCTGAACATCGAGGAGATTTACCCAGAAACCTCTAGTTTTATCACATATGACGGGTCGATGACCATCCCGCCTTGCTTTGAGACGGCCACGTGGATCCTGATGAATAAGCCAGTGTACATCACACAAATGCAGGTCTGTCTCTACAATAGCTTCTTACTGCTTAGTTACATAAGACTGTCAAACAGCAATTATGTTCCTCCACATGGATTGTTCTCCCATTCATACTGAAATAATGGCTTTTCTTCACTTCCGATCCCCTCTCATCTCTGCTTTCCTAACCTCTCTCGTTCCTTCCCTTCATTTACATACTCTACCTTTCCATCTTCTTTGTTCATGGACCCCCCTTCCCTCACCTCTCGTCCTCTCTCCTCTCCAGATGCACTCCTTACGACTGTTGAGTCAGAACCAGCCGTCTCAGATCTTCCTGAGTATGAGCGACAACATTCGCCCGGTCCAACCGCTGAACAACCGCTGCATCCGGACCAACATCAACTTCAGCATGCAGGGCAAAGACTGTCCCAACAACAGGGCCCAGAAGCTCCAGTACCGAGGTAAACACAGCTCCAATCCACCCACCACCGCCATTTTGTTAGCGATTTATTTAAACAAAGTCTGACTAGCAGACATATACAAAATGGCGGTGAAGGAGACATGGACACATACGTTGGTTGTTTTCTATATGGCTGCTTGTGCCCCTCATAAAGCAAAATACTACCTTATCAGCTTTGTAAATATAGCCTTAACGTTTATAGATTTAAAAAAAGAGTGATTGTATATTACTTATCGTGAAATTATAGCAATATTTCCAAACGGCGTCTGAGAGTGTGGGCCAAGCGACTTCATAACTACAAAGCCAGCTCAGCATCTCAGTGTAATTCAGGGACTCTGCATGCAGTCTGTTTATCATCTCCTCTCCTCTGTTTCAGCCAATATATCTGGGCAACTGCTGCACAAAATGTGAATTTTACCCCTGAAGCGTATATACAGTGAGGGCAAGAGGTAAACCCCCATTATTCATTGTATTCTTCTTCCAGGATCTACTGTACTGTAGCCAGACTGTTCTGTTCTTTTATCCTCTCGCTCTCTGATGAAATTCTTATTCTGTGCAGCAGTTGTTGAGAGATTGAAACACACACACACACAGACACACACACACACACACAGAGAGACAGACACACACACACACACACACACAGACACACACACAGAGAGAGACAGACACACACACACATGGACACACACAAGAATGTGAAGAATGTGTGCACCCACACATAATCAGGCTTACAGCCACACACACACACACATACATACACATTTGACACATTTCACATTTACCCCCCCCCCCCCCCCCACACACACACAGTATGTGGTACTCTACCTCTCCAACCAGCCCCCAGAGAGTAAACAGAAGCAGCACAATAGCAGCAGGGTTGTTTCTTGTCTTTAATTACACTAGTTGTACTTGTTAATCTAAGGTTAAACCTTGAAGGCAGAGGAATGTCAGCCCCCTCAGCTATGTGTCAGTGGGCTAATTGAATGGGAAATGTATATTGGGATGCTAACAGAATGCTAACTAACAGATACTGTAGAAATGTTGTTATTTAGCGTACATTGCTAATATTAACATGGACACCACAGCACTATATCGCTATGTTCAATGCATTCTGTCTCAATCCTAACAATGTATTGCCATGTTAAGATGAATGTTATAGATGCTGCAGGATAGAGAGGGACTCCATGCTAGATGTGCATGTGCATAGAACGTAGTGTTCTTCTCACCATGTTCCTCTCCTCTCTTCCAGTGAATGAGTGGCTGCTAAAGTAGTCTCTCTTGGGTGAGCACAGAAACAAGACACAATGACAGAGACAGGAGGGGGATATGAGAGAGAGAGGGAGAGAGAGAGAGAGAGAGAAAGAGAGAGAAAGAAAGAGAGAGAAGGAAGGAAGGAAAGAAGGAAGGAAGGAAGGAAAGAAGGAAAGAAGGAAGGAAGAAAACAACTGGAAACCGCACCAAGGCTGCATCTCATCTAAGATTATTTCATGTAAAAAGAGGAAAAAAAGAAACTGAACATTATCAAGTAAAAGACTTTGTGTTGCTTTACAAAGAGACTACTACTTTTCATATGTACATCGAGAACTATTTGAATTCCAACACATACTAACTGACACGTCCAGTACAAATATATCTATTATGAAACCTGTTTTGATACTGATACTTTTTTGGGAGATAACAAAATGTTTAAAACGTACAAAAACACTGAAGCATTTATTTCATACAGCCGCTTCTTCACACAGACTGAGTAGGACTGAGTGGGACTTTTAGCCTTTGTACATAGACACCTTGCTACCAATGAGATCTTAAGGACTTATCAAGACAATGCCCCTAGTGGTTTAGACAGAGAAGGTCTTCAAGGCTCATAGCTGCATCGTCATCACCATCACTTACAAGGCATGCCGACTGCAACAACCCAAGAGAGCGAGACCTTACATCCTTGCCTTGTAATAGAAGGTCATTATGAAAGGAACAACGGAAAAGGATCTTCTGTCTAACTGATGAACCGATGAGTGTCTTGGCCTTTGTTGTATATAGTATAATTATCAGTACTGCTGAAAAACTGAATATGTAAAGAAAAATACAAATAAACATTTTAAAAGATATATTAAGAGGATAAAAAAAAGATGAGTATTTTAAAGGCCCAGTGCAGTCAAAAATGTGATTTCTTGTGTTTTATATTTCCACACTATGATGTTGGAATAATACTGTGAAATTGTGAAAATTATGATAATGCCCTTTTAGTGTAAGAGCTGTTTGAACAGACCGCCAGAAATTTCACCCTGTTTTGGTGGGATGTTGTTTTGGCCTTCACGGTGACATCACCATGCAGGAAATTAGTTAATACACAAAAAGACTTCCAAAACTCTCAGACAATAACAGCTAATTGTCCGTTTTTCCGCTCCCCAATCAGACCAATCCCAGACAGGTCTAGCAAAAATTTTGCTTGAGAAATTGCCCTTTGCTAAGAAGCAATTTTTTGTTTATTTTGGGCCATTTTAATTGAAAATAATCACAGTAAAGTACTTAATTGTTATCCAGAAATGATTTGATATTGAGATTAACACCGGCTGCAATGGACCTTCAAACGCTTGGTGCACTTTGAATTGTGGAAGCAGTTCTGAGCTGAAGCCTGTTTTATTGCTTACAATGGTCTTACACTGTGTTTGAGTAATGTTATCAGCCTAATAAATGTGTCTGGAAAGTTGACTGGAAAATATGCTTCACTTTGCACTGTTGTTTCTATGTATCTGGTTTTGTGCTAAGTTATTGAATGAAGTTAGCGTGGTGAGCTGCGCACGTTGGTGAGTGAGCAGACCGCTCTCAACTACAGCAAGGCGCTATATGTCATCCAGTGGAGAATCCTCAGAGGATTTCATCAAAATAAAAAACGTTATCCTTTTTAGATAAAACTGTACTAAAATATATTCACGTCACCAAATAAATGATTCAAACACACTGTTTTGCAATAAAGGTCTACAGTAGCCTCAACAGCACTCTGTAGGGAAGCACCAAGGTGTAGCCGGATGACAGCTAGCTTCCATCCTCCTCTGGGTACATTGATTCAATACAAAATCTATGAGGCTCATGGTTCTCACCCCTTCCATAGACTTCCACAGTAATTATAAAAACTTCCATAGGACATGCTCCAACCTACCAGAGCTCTTACAGCATGAACTGACATGTTGTCCAACCAATGAAAGGATCAGAGAATTAATCTAGTACTGAAAGCATAAGCTACCGCTAGCTAGCACTGCAGTGTATAAAATGTGGTGAGTGGTTGACTCAAAGAGAGAGAAAGAATAGCTGAACAGTTTTTAACAATTTATTTAAAAAATTAAGGAGTAACAAGAGATAGAGCTAACTATATATATTTTTTAATTACTTTAAATGTTATTTACATAGGTAGCAAATGCAGTTAGCTAGTTTAGCCTACTCAAACAGAGAGGGATACCATGTTAGCTAGCTGGCTGTGACTATCCAACACTGGAACTCTTCCAAGTCATGGTAAGCTAGTTAGTTAAGTTTAGTTTTTCTAATTTATTGCCTACCGGGGCCCGCCGGTGTAACTGCTAATTGCTTACTGACTGTACTGCATGATTGTAGTGGGTTTACTAGCTAATACGTTAGTTCCATTAGCTACAGTATGTTGACTATGACGTTACTGTAGCTAATATGGTGATAACGATGTAGGCTGTGTGTAGCTGTTATGATAGGAAGGTTTGGCTTGGAACGTTTTTTTCTCTCGCCTGGTCACAGACAGCTGATGTGTTGTGCATTGAAGTCCACAAGTGAAGGGAAGAGGGGAGAGAAGGAAAAGGCATATGCGAGACGGAATACAACGAGCTGTTTGTATCTTGTTATGAACGTGAACTGTTTGCTTGTGATCAGGGATGTATCCATTCTGCCGATTCTGCTGAAAAACGTTTTTTAAATGGAAGAAAGCGGAATGAAACGGGTATAAACATACTCAAATTTGTCCAATAGAACTAATGATTACACCCTAGATCAGGTAGATACAGGCAAGAGTGCGCAAGACGGTATTGAATATGTCATGGTCTGTCCATGTCTGTCTGTCACCTCAAATCTTTCTCTGGACCTGTGTGCACCTACGTTTTAAACGTTCATTCATAGACTACGTCGTTGTAGCAACCTCATGATGGTTATAGGGGAAATTCGAGTATCATGTGGCTAGTAGGCTAAATCTATCGATGTTACATTGAATTGGGTGAATGGAATATGAATGACAGTCATCCAATATGCTGTAATAGAAATAAGGCCATGCTCATAAAAAATGTTTCTTCCTCTCTCCTCTTAAATGGCACCGACTGCCATGTGATGTTAGTATCACCTCCTTGATGTCTCTCACATGGTACAAGGTACCAGACACCTATCAATCAAGCTATCACATAGAAAATGATATGTAAAATAGATTGACCATGCCTGCGAATGGGTGATGCTGAAAGGTTTTATTCAAAGAGGCATTGAAGCATTGAGGGATAGTCAGGATGACACAATTCCACCAATTCTTTCAATATTCCATATCAGAGTCAAACCATTACAAATGTGCTAAGACTCATTTCCCCTGTACATTCAACATTATCATGTTTGTGTTCTTAGATAATGGTCGGTTTTGAGTTAGTCAGGGGATTGAACCGTTTGTTTGTGGATAAACCTTGGGTGCCTCGATGGTTGGTAGCTTAAGGCTAGTAACATACAGAAAACATGAGAGAAAATGCAATTGTAGAATCAACCTGACAATAACTTTAACAATTGACAATGGCAACCAAAGATTGTGTAATTGCCATTAGATCACTTTTTATCATATTGTCTTCAAGTATTCAACCGGTCCTCAATCAACGCAAAGGAGTTTACGTGCGATAGCAGAAAATAAAATCAGAGTATGTTGGCGAAATCCCTTTACGCTCGCACTCTGTGTGGATGGTGTTGGACTCCTCTGCCATCTTAGGCTACTCCACTCGTAGCCATTCTCATGCAGACAAAGGTACAGCTGCTGTCACATTTGATATCATCGAAGCCCTCGACCCCTGTAGAGGACAATGTCCATGTTAGTCTCGGTGGAAGTCAACAGAGTAACAACGACAGCACTTCGCTCAATGAGACAAATATGGAAAATGACAAATATCATATGATATGTTACTGTGAAGTTTGACAGTGTTTATGCACTGCTTACTATGTATTTGATTGTTCAGTCCTTCTTACAGGGTTCCTATGCTTCAGGCCAGGCTCCAAACGGAACTGTTCAGTCCTTCATACAGGGTCCCTATGCTTCAGGCCAGACTCCAAACGGAACTGTTCAGTCCTTCATACAGGGTCCCTATGCTTCAGGCCAGGCTCCAAACGGAACTGTTCAGTCCTTCATACAGGGTCCCTATGCTTCAGGCCAGGCTCCAAACGGAACTGTTCAGTCCTTCATAGAGGGTCCCTATGCTTCAGGCCAGGCTCCAAACGGAACTGTTCAGTCCTTCATAGAGGGTCCCTATGCTTCAGGCCAGGCTCCAAACGGAACTGTTCAGTCCTTCATAGAGGGTCCCTATGCTTCAGGCCAGGCTCCAAACGGAACTGTTCAGTCCTTCATAGAGGGTCCCTATGCTTCAGGCCAGACTCCAAACGGAACTGTTCAGTCCTTCATAGAGGGTCCCTATGCTTCAGGCCAGGCTCCAAACGGAACTGTTCAGTCCTTCATAGAGGGTCCCTATGCTTCAGGCCAGGCTCCAAACGGAACTGTTCAGTCCTTCTTACAGGGTCCCTATGCTTCAGGCCAGGCTTCAAACGGAACTGTTCAGTCCTTCTTACAGGGTCCCTATGCTTCAGGCCAGACTCCAAACGGAACTGTTCAGTCCTTCTTACAGGGTCCCTATGCTTCAGGCCAGACTCCAAACGGAACTGTTCAGTCCTTCTTACAGGGTCCCTATGCTTCAGGCCAGACTCCAAACGGAACTGTTCAGTCCTTCATACAGGGTCCCTATGCTTCAGGCCAGACTCCAAACGGAACTGCATTGTAACATGCTTGACATTTAAAGGTAATTTCCAATTGAGCAGATATCTGCAGTGTTTACCTTGAATGCGATCTCCGTGAATGCGGGAACGTTGCCTTTTAAAGGCGCATTGTCAATACGGATTGGATCCCGGCATAAGTGTCACACATCCAATTTAAAGTTCACTGACCTGCATAAGAGTTCAGTGCCACACAGTCTTCTTCTCCCCACTGCTGAGCCTTGGCACTTTCAGACCAGAACCAATTCACGGATGACCCATCAGTCCACACATAATTCCCTTCCTGTCAGGGAGAACATTTCAAGGTTATCAACATCTTAGTGAAGGGCAGTAGTAACTTATCAAATGTCCAAATTAAAGAGATCAAATCAAGTTTATTTTATATAGCCCTTCGTACATCAGCTAATATCTCGAAGTGCTGTACAGAAACTCAGCCTAAAACCCCAAACAGCAAGCAATGCAGGTGTAGAAGCACCTGCAGATGTGAAATAAGACCTTGGTAAGTGCTACATGAGTGTTAAGGGTTGTGTTACCTGATCCAGATCATTCAGTCCTACCCAGGCATAAGCAGAGATACTCTGGGTCTGCTTCACCATGGACAGGAGAAGCTGGTATTCTTCAACGCTGTGGACAGCAGCTAGGGTACCCATATCTCTCTTGCAGTAATCCTTTATGAAGAAACATCCATATTTTAATTGATTTATTTTACAAGCCTTGACTATGTAGACATTTGATCAGTAGTGGTACACTAACGGAAAACTGTAATTTATATGGTAATTTGGGGTATTATCAACAGTGACATCTCAGGCTCTATCTTTTTTCCACTAATTGATATTTTGACCAATCACATCAGATTTTTTCACATCAGATCTTTTTCAGCAGGGATCTGATTGGTCAAAAGACAAATTTGTGAAAAAGTATCAGAATTGTGCTGCCTGTGTAGTCGCAGCCTGAGTATTGCAGAAACACAACATGAATAACAGAAAAAGTGGCTATGGATGAAATAGATCAAATTAACTTTTCAAAACATTTGAAATACAGAATGTTACTTGCCACTGAGCTGCCTGTAAGTTAGTGTCAGTGTAATAAAAATAAGGTCATTTTAATTGGAAGTTTAAGTTATTTTATATTCTCTTTTACACCATCACTGTAAATGGAAGTGTTGATTAGATGCACTGCAGGTGGGACACTTACCAGTGCTTGCTGCCATCCCATTTGTTTATTAACCATTCTGTAGCAATGGGGTATTGCACTGTCTGGTCCAGTATATCCACTTGGACAATTATCTGGAGAGAATTAATTTTTTATTTTAAATCCCTGCAAGCTTGAAACCTAACTACTACTAATCTCTTAGAACAGCAAATAGAAGAGAGAAAAAAGATATTCAAAATAAACTGGATTCAAATGGGATTGGTTGTCACTTACAATGAGGACTGTGGGGGAGAGCTCCAGTTCCCAGAAGGGTGAGGAGGAGACAGGCAAGAACAGACACAGTTACAACTCCCATGATGATGGATAGAAGATCCTGGTGGTCTTTTGGCCTTCTACTGCAGTTCTTCCTATAAACAGAATTATATCAAAAAGTGTATTACTCAGGAAAACCCACAGCGTTACAGATTAATGTAGGATATAAATACAATTGTTATTTAAATACTACAATGTTTTTTGCCAACAACAAATTAGAACATTTTAGGCCAGGATTTAATCTGATCGTGCTTTGTCTGCAATGCACGTTTTAAAGGCAATGTTTCTGTGTTGGCAGAGACCACATTCCTATGTCGGCTCAATCAGAAATGACTTTTAAATGATACATTGTCCAAATCCGCGATTGGATTGAATCCCGGCCCTTAATTCATACTTTTTTAGGCATAACCATGTTGATATTATGTCTCTCTTTTTTTTAAGACAACAGTTAAAAGTTCTTATAAAATCATAAAGAGCCTCACCAAATTCAGAAGAGAGAAACCGATGCGTGTCTTCCTTGAAGTGTTTCTTCAACCAGAAAGTGCAGGTGTCTTTTCATTCGAAATGTTAGCCCTTTTAAAGAGACATTTGGAGAAGTACAAGTAGAGATATCATCTGCAAGTCATATTACCATTGCAGCAAGTAGTGATTATGATCCATAATATCCTTGGCCCTGTCCATGTTTTAAATATTTTTTTATTTAAATCATTTGTAGCCTTACATTGAGGCCTATGCATATCAAATCAAATCAAGTTTATTTTATATAGCCCTTCGTACATCAGCTAATATCTCGAAGTGCTGTACAGAAACCCAGCCTAAAACCCCAAACAGCAAGCAATGCAGGTGTAGAAGCACGGTGGCTAGGAAAAACTCCCTAGAAAGGCCAAAACCTAGGAAGAAACCTAGAGAGGAACCAGGCTATGAGGGGTGGCCAGTCCTCTTCTGGCTGTGCCGGGTGGAGATTATGAGAGAACATGGCCAAGATGTTCAAAATGTTCATAAGTGACAAGCATGGTCAAATAATAATCAGGAATAAATGTCAGTTGGCTTTTCATAGCCGATCATTAAGAGTTGAAAATAGCAGGTCTGGGACAGGTAGGGGTTCCATAACCGCAGGCAGAACAGTTGAAACTGGAACAGCAGCAAGGCCAGGTGGACTGGGGACAGCAAGGAGTCATCAAGCCCGGTAGTCCTGACGTATGGTCCTAGGGCTCAGGTCCTCCGAGAGAGAGAAAGAAAGAGAGAAGGAGAGAATTAGAGAGAGCCAAGATTTTCAAAATGTTCATAAATGACAAGCATGGTCAAATAATAAATCAGGAATAAATGTCAGTTGGCTTTTCATAGCCGACCATTAAGAGTTGAAAGCAGCAGGTCTGGGACAGGTAGGGGTTCCATAACCGCAGGCAGAACAGTTGAAACTGGAACAGCAGCAAGGCCAGGTGGACTGGGGACGGCAAGGAGTCATCATGCCCGGTAGTCCTGACGTATGGTCCTAGTGCTCAGATTCTCCGAGAGAGAGAAAGAAAGAGAGAAGGAGAGAATTAGAGAGAGCATACTTAAAGTCACACAGGACACTGGATAAGACAGGAGAAGTACTCCAGATATAACCAACTGACCCTAGCCCCCCGACACATAAACTACTGCAGCATAAATACTGGAGGCTGAGACAGGAGGGGTCAGGAGACACTGTGGCCCCATCCGATGATACCCCCGGACAGGGCCAAACAGGAAGGATATAACCCCACCCACTTTGCCAAAGCACAGCCCCCGCACCACTAGAGGGATATCTTCAACCACCAACTTACAATCCTGAGACAAGGCCGAGTATAGCCCACAAAGATCTCCACCACAGCACAAACCAAGGGGGGGGCGCCAACCCAGACAGGAAGATCACGTCAGTAACTCAACCCACTCAAGTGACGCACCCCTCCTAGGGACGGTATGAAAGAGCACCAGTAAGCCAGTGACTCAGCCCCTGTAATAGGGTTAGAGGCAGAGAATCCCAGTGGAGAGAGGGGAACCGGCCAGGCAGAGACAGTAAGGGCGGTTCGTTGCTCCAGAGCCTTTCCGTTCACCTTCACACTCCTGGGCCAGACTACACTCAATCATATGACCTACTGAAGAGATAAGTCTTCAGTAAAGACTTAAAGGTTGAGACCGAGTCTGCGTGTCTCACATGGGTAGGCAGACCGTTCCATAAAAATGGAGATCTATAGGAGAAAGCCCTGCCTCCAGCTGTTTGCTTAGAAATTCTAGGGACAATTAGGAGGCCTGCGTCTTGTGACCGTAGCGTACGTGTAGGTATGTACGGCGGGACCAACTCGGAAAGATAGGTAGGAGCAAGCCCATGTAACGCTTTATAGGTTAACAGTAAAACCTTGAAATCAGCCCTTGCCTTAACAGGAAGCCAGTGTAGGGAAGCTAGCACTGGAGTAATATGATCAAATTTCTTGGTTCTAGTCAGGATTCTAGCAGCCGTATTTAGCACTAACTGAAGTGTATTTAGTGCTTTATCCGGGTAGCCGGAAAGTAGAGCATTGCAGTAGTCTAACCTAGAAGTAACAAATGCATGGATTAATTTTTCTGCATCATTTTTGGACAGAAAATTTCTTATTTTTGCAATGTTACATAGATGGAAAAAAAGCTGTCCTTGAAACAGTCTTGATATGTTCGCCAAAAGAGAGATCAGGGTCAAGAGTAACGCCGAGGTCCTTCACAGTTTTATTTGAGACGACTTTACAACCATCAAGATTAATTGTCAGATTTAACAGAAGATCTCTTTGTTTCTTGGGACCTAGAACAAGCATCTCTGTTTTGTCCGAGTTTAAAAGTAGAAAGTTTTCAGCCATCCACTTCCTTATGTCTGAAAGACAGGCTTCTAGCGAGGGCAATTTTGGGGCTTCACCATGTTTCATTGAAATGTACAGCTGTGTGTCATCCGCATAGCAGTGAAAGTTAACATTATGTTTTCGACATCCCCAAGAGGTAAAATATATAGTGAAAACAATAGTGGTCCTAAAACGGAACCTTGAGGAACACCGAAATGTACAGTTGATTTGTCAGAGGACAAACCATTCACAGAGACAAACTGATATCTTACCGACAGATAAGATCTAAACCAGGCCAGAACTTGTCCGTGTAGGCCAATTTGGGTTTCCAGTCTCTCCAAAAGAATGTGGTGATCGATGGTGTCAAAGGCAGCACTAAGGTCTAGTAGCACGAGGACAGATGCAGAGCCTCGGTCTGACGCCATTAAAAGGTCATTTACCACCTTCACAAGTGCAGTCTCAGTGCTATGATGGGGTCTAAAACCAGACTGAAGCATTTCATATACATTGTTTGTCTTCAGGAAGGCAATGATTTGCTGCGCAACAGCTTTTTCTAAAACTTTTGAAAGGAATGGAAGATTCGATATAGGCCGATAGTTTTTTATATTTTCCGGGTCAAGGTTTGGCTTTTTCAAGAGAGGCTTTATTACTGCCACTTTTAGTGAATTTGGTACACATCCGGTGGATAGAGAGCCGTTTATCCTCTTTATGATGGTTGTGAGAAGTGCATACACACTAAGAAGTGCATACACACTAAGAAGTGCATACACACTAAGAAGTGCATACACACTATGAAGTGCATACACACTATGAAGTGCATACACACTATGAAGTGCATACACACTATGAAGTGCATACACACTATGAAGTGCATACACACTAAGAAGTGCATACACACTAAAAAGTACATACACACTAAAAAGTACATACACACTAAGAAGTGCATACACACTATGAAGTGCATACACACTATGAAGTGCATACACACTATGAAGTGCATACACACTAAGAAGTACATACACACAAAGAAGTGCATACACACTAAAAAGTGCATACACACTAAGAAGTGCATACACACTATGAAGTGCATACACACTATGAAGTGCATACACACTATGAAGGGCATACACACTAATAAGTGCATACACACTAAAAAGTACATACACACTAAGAAGTGCATACACACTATGAAGTACATACACACTATGAAGTGCATACACACTATGAAGTGCATACACACTATGAAGTGCATACACACTAAGAAGTGCATACACACTAAAAAGTACATACACACTAAGAAGTGCATACACACTATGAAGTGCATACACACTATGAAGTGCATACACACTAAGAAGTGCATACACACTAAGAAGTACATACACACAAAGAAGTGCATACACACAACAAAGTGCATACACACTAAAAAGTGCATACACACTATGAAGTGCATACACACTATGAATTGCATACACACTATGAAGTGCATACACACTAATAAGTGCATACACACTAAAAAGTACATACACACTAAGAAGTGCATACACACTATGAAGTACATACACACTATGAAGTGCATACACACTATGAAGTGCATACACACTATGAAGTGCATACACACTAAGAAGCGCATACACACTAAGAAGTGCATACACACTATCCCCACATGAAAGTTCATGTTTAATATTAGAGATGTATTTATTTTTTGACCTGAATGTCCACAAGCTGATTGGCCGGTTTATCCTTTCAAGAATGCTCTTCAGAAGGTACAGTAGACCACAGTAGCAGTTAATAACCGCTTGAATGATCATGGCAAAATGTAGATTTCCTCCTAAATAAACATACTCCAAAAGTAATTATATTTCATGAGAGGGCCATAAGCAATAACTAGCCATGCTTATACTGCCAGAAAGATTACAATCTCACCTTTCTGGCAAAAAAAAATTGTTATAAATTGCTGAGGTGTACTCAATTTTGAGGATGTATTTCCTATTCTACAAAAGTCTATGAATAAGGCTTGAAATTACTTATATGCTTTCTAGATATAGAAACAGTCAATTTATAAAAACAACTAATTAGATGTAACCTTCCTTATGTAAAAAACATATTCCTATGGTTAGTGTTGAGAAAATGATCATTTTTTCCAATGGTCTCGTTTCAAAACCTCTTCCCCCACCCCTGTGAACCTCTGACAGAACTCAACTTTCATCTCATGTTGTCCGTCTGTGACAAACAGTCAGTGTTTTCTGTTTCAAAATGGTGTGGACGGGGCGAACTAGGGCCATCGATCAGTGTATGTTGTCCACAGATCGATTTATAAGCAAACATGTTGGTTGGAGCAGGTACCGGAACCACGTGCCTCCCCAATTTCAGAGAGTTTACAATCAAGAGATTACATGGAGGCACTGCATACATGGAGTCACTGTTTACAGCCCATGGGACATGGATCGGTCTATAGCTCTCCTGCCACAAGTTATTGATGCGCCCTCCATAAATTCTGTGATACACCAGACCAGTCCATTTTTTTTTTAAAGTTTACAGCTATTCTGTTGTGTGGGGATTACATGTGATATTGAATGTTCAGAAAGTAGATAACTAAACATGTGCACAGAGGTTGGCAGGTGCGTAATATTTTGTAGTCATTGTCAAGTGTATTGGCTACAAATGCAGTTGTGATAGCAGAACCGCATATGTAGCTAACAAACTATTTATATTTGGTTCAAATAAGGTATTATTCTGAAGTGTTGAAACACTGTGATGTTGACATAGAATGATACAGAATTATTTAGAAACCACATCCTGTTGGTATTTAGCAAGTTGTAGTGACTATGGCCCTCATCAACAAATTGCAACATATTTCTTTGTAATGGTGAGTTAGGAGACTTCCTCTTCACATGGTGAAGTCTCATGCTAACAAGTAAACCAGGTGGCTGTGTACATTTGAGTAATTTAGCAGATAACTTACAGGAGCTATTAGGGTTAAGTGCCTTGCTCAAGGGCACAACGCATTTTTCATCTAGTCTGCACTGGGACTTGAACCGGTGACCTTTCAGTTACTGGCCCAACATGCTTAACCGCTAGTGTACTGCAAAATGATAGTATGAATTTAATTTATTTTGGGAAATTTAAATACCCTGCCAACAAAAAAAGCTGTTTGAATGATAAATATGTGTATGCCCCTTAAGGTCCTTGTGTAATGTGATATTGTACCCCCTAGCCCCGCACCTAGCCCCGCACCTAGCCCCGCACCTAGCCCCGCACCTAGCCCCGCACCTAGCCCCGCACCTAGCCCCGCACCTAGCCCCGCCCCTAGCCCAATTGTCCTTTGAATTGAATTTATTTTGGGTAACAGACATATAAACTCAGCAAAAAAATAAATGTCCCTTATTCAGGACCCTGTCTTCCAAAGATAATTCGTAAAAATCCAAATAACTTCACAGATCTTCATGGTAAAGGGTTTAAACACTGTTTCCCATGCTTGTTCAATGAACCATAAACAATTAATGGACATACACCTGAGAAACGGTCGTTAAGACACTAACAGCTTACAGACGGTAGGCAATTAAGGTCATAGTTATGAAAACTTAGGACACTAAAGAGGCCTTTCTACTGACTCTGAAAAACACCTAAAGAAAGATGCCCAGGGTCACTGCTCATCTGCATGAAAGTGCCTTAGGCATGCTGCAAGGAGGAATGAGGACTGTAGACGTGGCAAGAGCAATAAATTGCAATGTCCGTACTGTGAGACACCTAAGACAGCGCTACAGGGAGACAGGACGGACAGCTGATCATCCTCACAGTGGCAGACCACGTGTAACAACACCTGCACAGGATCGGTACATCGGAACATCACACCTGCAGGACAGGTACAGGATGGCAACAACAACTGCCCGAGTTACACCAGGAACGCACAATCCCTCCATCAGTGCTCAGACTGTCCGCAATAGGCTGAGAGAGGCTGGACTGAGGGCTTGTAGGCCTGTTGTAAGGCTGGTCCTCACCAGACATCACTGGCAACAACGTCGCCTATGGGCACAAACCCACCGTCGCTGGACTAGAAAGGACTGGCAAAAAAGTGCTCTTCACTGATGAGTCACGGTTTTGTCTCATGGTCGGATTCTCTGATGGTCGGATTCGCATTTATAGTCGAAGGACTGTGCGTTACACCGAGGTCTGTAATCTGGAGTGGGATTGATTTGGAGGTGGAGGGTCCGTCATGGTCTGGGGCGGTGTGTCACAGCATCATCGGAATGAGCTTGTTGTCATTGCAGGCAATCTCAACGCTATGCGCTACAGGGAAGACATCCTCCTCCCTCATGTGGTACCCTTCCTGCAGGCTCATCCTGACATGACCCTCCAGCATGACAATGCCACCAGCCATAGTGCTCTTTCTGTGCGTTATTTCCTGCAAGACATGAATGTCAGTGTTCTGCCTTGGCCAGCGAAGAGCCCTGATCTCAATTCCATTGAGAACGTCTGGGACCTGTTGGATCAGAGGGTGAGGGCTAGGGTCAGTACCCTAGAAATGTCCGGGAACTTGCAGGTGCCTTGGTGGAAGATTTGGATAATATCTCACAGCAAGACCTGGCAAATCTGGTGCAGTCCATGAGGAGAAAATGCGCTGCAGTACTTAATGCAGCTGGTGGCCACACCAGATACTGACTGTTACTTTTGATTTTGAACCCCCTTTGTTCAGGGTCACATTGTTCAATTTCTGTTAGTTACATGTCTGTAGAACTTGTTCAGCTTGTCTCAGTTGTTGAATCTTGTTATGTTCATACAAATATTTACACGTTAAGTTTGCTGAAAATCAGCGCAGTTGACAGTGAGAAGACAATTCTTTTTTTTCTTTTTTTGAGTTTACAACAAACTTTACAAGGTGGACCCACTTGAGAGTATTATTAAAATGCTTATTTCCAAAGTGGTCCTTGATGGTAAAAACAATAACTCACAATGATTAAAAGGCAAGACAAAATTACAAACAACCATAAATACATTAATTTATTTTGACATCCTAAAAAGTGGCACTATTTGCCGCATTTCTCCCTAACCTTAAAAATCAACCATATTCATTTCACATTAAAACAATCTAGTCATTGCACATTATACCTACAGTACAGTATCATTCAAATAAATACACCTCACCAGCAGTAGGGGGCACAAGGGCAGTCGAATGGTTTCTCTTACTTAGACAACATTGTCCAAATGAAAACCTTTGCCTACTGTTTAAAACAATCTACTTTTTACTTTTTTCTACTTTTGTTTTGCTTAGTCTCCAGGGGGAGGCTATTCCATAGACAAATCCATGTATAGAAAAACGTGCTCCCCGCAGTACAGTTTACTCTTGGGATTTTACAAGACATAGCACTAGCTCTGGTATTGTAACTGTGTTAGATATAGAGCATATCAATGTGGTTTTTCAAATAACCTGGGGCACGATCATTTAAGATGTCAAACATATGATTAAGTTTCAGTTGGTCCACTCTGGACTCCAAAGACAACAAGCCCATCTCCCAGAACCCCTGTGTGGGTCCTAGGGGAAACATTCAGCATATACTTGATAGCATTATTTTGCATGACCTGCATTCTTTTTTTGATAGCCCACTATACCAAGCAGAGCAGGCATAATCAAAATGGCACTGAATCGATGTTGAGACAAGACGTTTCTTGACTTTGATCTGGTGTTACGATATAAACATGTCAATTTGGTCGCCATTTTAGAAAGAATTTCAGCAGCAATCAGGTCTCCAGAAAGGGATTGATCTAGGGACACACCAAGATAAATTACACTTGTTTGAGATACAATCTCCTTGCCTGCACAGTTTACCGTTATCTTGTCAGCCCTAAGCAATCTACGTTTTGTTCCAAACAAAATCAACTCAGTTTTTGCCAAATGTAGCGACAATTTGTTGTCAGTTAACCAATCTCTAACAAAATGCAATTCCTTACTCAGGGTCTCCTCTATGTAAACGATAACCTTCCCTGATATCAGTATGGCTGAATCCTCAGCATAAAGCAGGAGTTTGCACTTTTATGTATCTGGCATAACATTAACATATATAAGAAATAAGAGTGGCCCTAAAATTGATCCCTGCGGTGCTCCACGGGATATTTATTTGGCCTCTGACAGAACATCCCCAACATTACACACATATGTTCTGTTGGTCAGATAGGACCTAAACCAATTCACTGCTATATCATTTAGACCCAAGCATTTACATTTACATTTACATTTAAGTCATTTAGCTGACGCTCTTATCCAGAGCGACTTACAAATTGGTGCATTCACCAGTTTCATCAGGAGAATATCATGGACCACAGTGTCAAAAGCTTTCTGCAAGTCTATCATGACCATACCGGTATAGTTCCCCTTCTCACTTTCCTGCTTGATGTGGTCAAAAAGGTGGATAAGGCAAGTAACAGTAGAATGAGCTGTTCTAAAGCCAGATTGGAGTTCATAAAGAAGTTTGTGCTCAAGAGGGTATCCCTCAAGTTCATTAAAAACGAATCTCTCAACAACTTTGGATAAGGTGCTGAGGATTGACACAGGCCTTTAGTTTCCTACATTTGTTTTACTGCTCTTCTTGTGGAGTGGAACCACCCGGGCTATTTTAAGATCATTGGGAAATGTACCACTACTAATAGAAAGGTTTACAATATGTGTTATGATTTTAGCAGTGACACAAGCACTATGCTTTATGAATCTTGCAGGAAGGTTATTGAGCCCAGTTGCTTTTGTTTGTGCTCATTAAGCATAGTAGATTGGATACTTTGTTCTCTGTTACCATGCACAACTCAAACAAATAATTTATGATACCTTTTCAATGGTAAAAGTGGTTCATGAAAGACTGGCCATAATGTCCAGACATGGTGGGTAATTTCTTAACCAGAGATGAGGCTATAGCGGTAAAGAATGTGGTAAAATAATTTGCAACCTTTGCCTGGTCTAACATAAAACAGCATCAATATCCAGGCCTACAGGATTTTACCTTATGGGGAGTTGTTGAGCCAATGTCCTTCGAAATGTTCCACAGTTAACGAGGCTGATGTAAGGTGTCATTAACAGCGTCTATATAATGTTGGGATTTGGCCTTATCCATTTCGTATCTTGCCTGGTTTCTACAGTTAATATAACCGTCATCATCTTGTTGTAGATTTGTCCTTCTGAATCTGGCCAGGTAGCAATCCCTTTTCCTTATGAGGTCTAAGATCTCGGAAGTGATCCATTTTCCTGACCTTGATCAACACCATCACAGTTTAGTACATGAGACCAAACCAAAATTCCAACTACTTCTACAAAACGTTCCTTTGAGTATTGTTTCATAGACCGTACTTTCATGTAGTTATTACCTGGCTCAAGTAGCCTTTTGCATTTCTTACGGGTACAGTAGGTTACGATATGATCACTAAAACCAATATTTTAGACTCCCGACTGACAGACGTTCCCTTGATCTGATACAATAATCAAATCAAAAGTTGATTTACTGTTAGTACACACTCGGGTTGGCGCAACAATCAGTTGTTTTTGTCCAAATAATTGATTAAAGTTATACAAGGCATTTACTAGTGTAAGCCTCCATGTCAGAATAGACAAGCATGTCATTGATGTGCAAGGATATAGTTACTGGTAGCATGCATTCATTGAGTTCTCAGCCATTAGGTCTAATCAACGTTACAAACGTAAAAACGTCCAGAACAGTCATTTTGATTCTGATTGTAAAATAGCATTTTGACTATCTCTGATAAAAAAAAATGCTCAATTTTAGAAAGATAACTTTTGCTCATGCCAAACTACCAGGAAGTCTGAAAAGCTATAACCAATTGGAATTGTCTGCAGTGTTTATCAAGCTAGATCATCTTGGACAATTTCAGCTGAAACAAGGTAAGGTCTGGCTATATACAGTACCAGTCAAATGATTGGACACACCTATTCATTGAAGGGTTTTCTTATTTTTTTTATAACAATTTTCTACATTGTAGAATAATACTGACGACATCAAAACGACAAAATAATACATATGGAATCATGCAGCAACCAAAAAAGTGTAAAACAATTCTAAATATATTTTAGATTTTAGATTCTTCAAAGTAGCCACCCTTTACCTTGATGAAAGCTTTGCACACTCTTGGCATTCTCTCAACCAGCTTCACCTGGAATGCTTTCCAACAGTCTTGAAGGAGTTCCCACATATGCTGAGCACTTGTTGGCTGCTTTTCCTTCACTCTGCGGTCCAACTCATCCCAAACCATCTCAAATAGGTTAAGGTCAAGGGATTGTGGAGGCCAGGTCATCTGATGCAGCAGTCCTTCAGTCTCCTTCTTGGTCAAATAGCCCTTACACAGACTGGAGGTGATGGCAAACCTGATGGGATAGCGTGTCACTGCAGAGTACTGTGGTAGCCATTCTGGTTAAGTATGCCTTGAATTCTTAATAAATCACTGACAGTGTCATCAGCAAAGCACCCCCATACCTCCTCCTCCGTGCTTCACAGTGGGAAACACACATGCAGAGATCACCCGTTCGCCTACTCTGCATCTCACAAAGAAAGACACAGTGGTTGGATCCAACAATCTCAAATTTGGACTCATCAGACCAAAGGACAGATTTCCACCGGTCTAATGTCCATTGCTCATGTTTCTTGGCCGAAGCAAGTCTCTTTTTATTATTGGTGTACTTTAGCCTGTCTAGGACAGGGGTTCCGCTAGCGAAACTCCTCCCACATTCCACTGAAAAGGCAGAGCGCGAAATTCAAAAAATATTTTTTTGAAATATTTAACTTTCACACATTAACAAGTCCAATACAGCTAATGAAAGATACACATCTTGTGAATCCAGCCAACATGTCCGATTTTTTAAATGTTTTACAGGGAAAACAAAATATATATTTATGTTAGCTCACCAACAAATAGAAAAAAGCACAGACATTTTTCACAGCACAGGTAGCATGCACAAAATCAACCAAACCAAGAAACAACTTCATCAGATGTCTTATAACATGTTATACAATAAATCTATGTTTTGTTCGAAAAATGTGCATATTTCAGGTATAAATCATAGTTTACATTGCGGCTACAATCAGAAATTGCACCGAAAGCAGCCAGAATAATTACAGACACCAACGTGACATACCGAAATACTCATCATAAAACATTTCTGAAAAATACATGGTGTATAGCAAATGAAAGACAAAGATCTTGTGAATACAAACAATATTTCTGATTTTGTAAGTGTTTTACAGCGAAAACATAATATAGCCTTATATTAGCTTACTACAATAGCCTACCACACGACCGCATTCATTCATCAAGGCACGTTAGCGATAGCAATAGGCACGTTAGCGTTAGCGAATAAACCAGCAAAAGATATTAAATTTCACTAACCTTCATAAACCTTCCTCAGATGACAGTCCTATAACATCAGGTTATACATACACTTATGTTTTGTTCGAACATGTGCATATTTAGAGCTGAAATCCGTGGTTATACAGCGTAGCATAATGTAGCATAACGTGCTAACGTAGCATCTTTTCCCCAGAATGTGCGGATATTTCTATTAGACTCTCACCTATTCTGACCAAATAGCTATTCATAAACATTACAAAAAAATACCTGTTGTATAGGAAACGATAGATCCATTAGTTCTTAATGCAATCGCAGTGTTAGAATTCTAAAAATATCTTCATTACCACATAAGACTTAGTTATGGTAAGGGAATAACCAAAACCTGAGCGCAAAGCTACTATTACACAGTTCGACAGATATATGAAATAGCATCACAAAATGGTTCCTACTTTTGCTGATCTTCTATCAGAATGTTGTACCTTTGGTCCTTTGTCCAGAAGCGTCTTTGTTTGGATTCAGAATGTTCTTTATCCCTCTTGAATTAGCAAGCACACTGGCCATGCGGCGCTAAGCTCTCCAACCTCAACAAAGTCAAACAACGCAACACAACTAACGTCCCGAATAAATTTCAATAATCTAATGAAACTATATTGAAAAAACATACTTTAGGATGATATTGTAACATGTATCAAATAAAATCAAAGCCGGAGATCATATTCGCCCATAACGACTGGTTTCCAGTAGGCAATAACAGGTCCCGACACGCGCCTTGCAGAAAACAGAAAATTGGGGACACGTTGTTCCAAGAGGGCTTATTCAACGTCAGACAGAGATAATCAACTCCTTTTTCCTCTCACTTCCTCTTGACATCCGGGTGAAGGTGTATGACGTGTACGTATAGCCATACCTATCATGGCCATTTATAGGCAGTCACTTGAACAGAACATAGATTTCAGACTTTCCACTTCCAGGTCACAAAGTGTGCTGCCAAATGAGTTCTGTTTTACCCACAGACAAAATTCCAACCGTTTTAGAAACTAGAGAGTGTTTTCTATCCAATATAATTAATAATATGCATATTGTATATTGCAAGAATTGAGTACGAGGCCGTTTAAATTGGAGACGTTTTCCCCCAAAAGTGAAAACAGCACCCCCTGTCCTCATAAACGGTGACTTCTTTGAAGAATCTCAAATATAAAATATATTTTGATTTGTTTAACACTTTTTTGGTTACTACATGATTCCATATGTGCTATTTCATAGTTTTGATGTCGTCACTATTATTCTACAATGTAGAAAATAGTATGAATAAAGAAATATCCTGGAATGAGTAGGTGTGTCAAAACTTTTGATTGGCACTGTATATATATATTTACACACCACCGTTCAACAGTTTGGGGTCACTTAGAAATGTCCTTGTTTTTGAAAGAAAAGCTCATTTTTGTCCATTAAATTGATCAGATATACAGTGTAGACATTGTTAATGTTGTAAATGACTATTGTAGCTGGAACCACAGATTTTTTATGGAATATCTACATAGGCGTAGAGGCCCATTATCAGCCACCATCACTCCTGTGTTCCAATGTAACACTGTTAGCTAATCCAAGTTTCTCATTTTGACATCAGCACAACAGTTTTCAGCTGTGCTAACATAAATGCGAAAGGGTTTTCTAATGATCAGTTAGCCTTTTAAAATGAGAAACTTGGATTAGCTAAAACAACGTGCCATTGGAACACATGAGTGATGGTTGCTGATAAGAGCCTCTGTACACCAATGTAGATATTCCATAAAAAAATCTGCCTTTTCCAGCTACAATAGTCATTTACAACATTAACAATGTCTACACTGTATTTCTGATCAATTTGATGTCATTTTAATGGACAAGATTTTTTATTTTCTTTCAAAAACAAGGACAATTCTAAGTGACACCATACTTTTGAACAGTAGTGTATATATAAAAATAAATATATCACTGTCAGACAATATTCATTTATCATGATTAGAAATTATCAAGAAGTTTGTAATAATCTTGATGTAATGACATGAAAACTGAATCTGAGTTTTGGGCAACCCCTCCCCCACTTGTTTCTTGCTGGCTGTTGACCTAGCCAGCCAGTTACTTACTAGCTAACACCAGACAGATAAAAGCAGAAACCTGTAAGTTCACTGAACAAAATTATAAAACGCAACATGCAACAATTTCAAAGATTTGACTGAGTCACAGTTCATATAAGGAAACCAGTCAATTTAACTAAATTCATTAGGCCCTAATCTATGGATTTCACATGACTGGGAATACAGATATGCATCTGTTGGTCACAACATTTACATAAGCAAACCGATTACCCACAAGATGCCATACACTCTGTCTGCTACGGTACAGTTGAATCCGAGATTCATCCGTGAAGCGCACACTTCTCCAACTTGCCAGTGGCCTTCGAAGGTAACCATTTGCCCGCTGAAGTTGGTTACGAGGCAGATGAGCTTCCCTGAGACAATATCTTACAGTTTGTGCAGAAATGCTTTGGTTGTGCAAACCCAGTTTCATCAGCTGTCTGGGTGTCTGGCAGTGGTGGAAAAATAACCCAATTTTCATACTACTTGAGTAAAAGTCTACAAGTATTTGGTTTTAAATATACTTAAGTATGAAAAGTAAATGTAACTGCTAAAACTTACTTACGTATCAAAAGTAAAAGTATAAATCATGTCAAATTCCTTATATTAAGCAAACCAGACGGCACCATTCTCTGGGGGCGAAGGTCGAGTCATGCATCCTCTGAAACGAACCGCGCTTCTTAACACCCTTCCTGCTTAACCCGGAAGCCAGCCGCACCAATGTGTCGTAGAAAACACTGTTCACCTGACAGCCAAGGTCAGCCTGTGAGCGCCCGGCCCACCACAAGGAGTCGCTATAGCACGATGAGCCAAGTCCAGCCCCTCTGGCCAATCCCCCCCTAACTCAAATGACACTGCGACAATTGTGCGCTGCCCTATGGGACTGTGAAACAGCCCGGGAATGAACCAGGGTCTGTAGACCTCTGCGCCACTCAGGAGCCACCTGCCACTTGTGTTTTTTATTTATTTACGGACAGCCAGGGGCACACTCCAACACTCAGACATCATTTACAAACGAAGCATGTGCGTTTAGTGAGTCCACCAGATCAGAGGCAGTAGGGATGACCAGGAATAATATCTTGATAAGTGCGTGAATTTGACCATTTTCGTGTCCTGCAAAGCATTCAAAATGTAACGAGAACTTTTGGGTGTCAGGGAAAATGTATGGAGTAAAAAGTGCATTATTTTCTTCAGGAATGTAGTGAGGTAAAAGTAAAAGTTGTCAAAAATATAAATAGTAAAGATACCCCAAAACACGACATAAGTAAAAATACTTTAAAGTACTACTTAAGTACATTACACGACTGGTGACTGGTCTCAGACGATCCAACAGGTGAAGATGCCAAATGTGGAGATCCTGGGCTGGCTTTGTTACACATGGTCTGCGGTTGAGGCCGATTAGACATACTGCCAAATTCTCTAAAACGACATTGGAGGCGGCTTATGGTAGAGATATTTACATTAAATTATCTGGCAACAGCTCTGGTGGACATTCCTGCAGTCAGCAGGCCAATTGTCTGCTCCCTCAAAACTTGAGAAATCTGTGGCATTGTGTTGTGTGACAAAACGGCACATTTTAGAGTGGCTTTTTGTTGTCCCCAGCACAAGGTGCACCTGTGTGATGATGACGTTTAATCAGTTTCTTGATATGCCACACCTGTCAGGTAGCTGGATTATTTTGACAAATGAGATATGCTCCCTAACAGGGATGTAAACAAACTTGTGCACAAAATTTGAGAGAAATAAGCTTTTTGTGCATATGGACAATGTCTGGGATCTTTTATATCAGCACATGAAACATGGGACCAAAACGTTACGTTTATATTTTTTGTTCAGTGTATGTATGCTTTAGATGAATAGCGGAAACCTCTAATTATATTTGCTGACATGCTGCAGTCAAATTTTGGCACCAGGATACTAGCTACCTACAGTAGCAATGTAAATCATGCCACTGAACACACCTTTGTAACGTGATTTAACCATAAATAAGATGTGAAGTAGTACGGCTACAGGATTTTTATATATGAGGGGAGATCCTCTGGACTAATCTAAAACACACTGGTTCTTTACATCAGGGAGTGGAAAAACCAGTCAGATATCAGACAGAAATATTTTATTTAATTCACAATTCCTGAGGCAACGTAATAGGAGATGTTCTCGGATAGAAATGTCTATGACTTTGCGTTCAATACTTTGTCAACAAACGTTACAGCTCGTTATCATAGATCCACTTCATCACAGACAAGCATTCAATGTATTCAAGTGTTCGATGTCAGACAGTTTCAGTAAATATAATGGTTTCTGTCTCGACAACCAAAAGCAACAGATATCTAGGGAGGTATGCCATGGGAGAAGAGGAACGGGTGCCAGTGGCTACAGGCACACTTGCCATTAACATACTTACGATTCATTCTCATCATCGATTTGGCCTAGGCCACAGTCGCCGCACCCGTCCTCCCAAGGCACGCCAACCTGCACATAATAAGGTGATCCCCTGAATGAGCGACAACAAAGTTTTAATACCAAAAGCCAACCCCTTAATTGGCAAATTACAGACACCTGGTACTGAGAGAGCCTGCGTTCAACACTAACAGTTTCACCCTGTTACACCTTCTGCGACGCTGGTTACAAGGCTGTACTTATTTAAATTAGGTAAGAGAATAAGATGTTACCATTGGTGTATTAATATTAGAGATGTTGTGATGTCACACAAACCCCTTAACATCCAGCCTCCTGAATGTAAGTGTTTGACATGGAGGAGGGGACCAGAAACTTTATGATCAAACTGTATCAATGTAGAATCAACAGTTATTTTTCATACTTTGGTAATTTTGGTTACTTCGATTTCACATGTAAAGGTCTTTGAGATCTGAGGGGGAAGGAAGATTTCTGAATGTTGGGATAAAAAAAAGGAGGGAGATTGCATGTACACACACACACACACATACACACACACGCACGCACACACGCACACACTGTGTGTGTGTGTGTGTGTGTGTGTGTGTGTGTGTGTGTGTGTGTGTGTGTGTGTGTGTGTGTGTGTGTGTGTGTGTGTGTGTGTGTGTGTGTGTGTGTGTGTGTGTGTGTGTGTGTGTGTGTGTGTGTGTGTGTGTGTGTGTGTGTGTGTGTGTGTGTGTGTGTGTGTGTGTGTGTGTGTGTGTGTGTGTGTGTGTGTGTGTGTGTGTGTGTGTGTGTGTGTGTGTGTGTGTGTGTGTGTGTGTGTGTGTGTGTGTGTGTGTGTGTGTGTGTGTGTGTGTGTGTGTGTGTGATCCACCCAGCTTCAGGGCATATAGCTCCATTGATCCATCTCTTTTTATTTAATTATCTCCCAATCAATCCAGGATGCCTCTTGATACAGCTGAGCTAACCCTCCTGATGTGGAGAGAAATACCACTACTACTTCTCTGTCTGTGTGTTTCATCTACACACTTTTACAGATCTGTAATCAAAAGACAGTGATGGGGGAGAAAGAGACAGCGAGAGAGTATGAGATACACAGAGAGAGAGACAGAGAGAGAGAGACAGAGACAGGGAGCAAACGAGAAGGATTGGAAAATGAGAGAGAGAGAGGCAGAGAGAGGAAGAGAGGCAGAGAGACAGAGGCAGAGAGACAGAGAGAGGCAGAGAGACAGAGAGAGGCAGAGAGAGGTAGAGAGGCAGAGAGAGAGAGAAGGATTGGAAAATGAGAGAGAGAGGCAGAGTGAGAGAGAAAGATTGGAAAATGAGAGAGAGAGGCAGAGATACAGAAAGAGAGACAGGGAGCAAAAGGGAAGGATTGGAGAATGAGAGAGAGAGGCAGTGAGAGGAATAGAGACAGAGAGACTCAGAGAGAGAGAGAGAGAGAGAGAGAGAGAGAGAGAGAGGGAGAGAGAGAGAGAGAGAGAGAGAGAGAGAGAGAGAGAGAGAGAGAGAGAGAGAGAGAGAAGCAGAGAGAAAGGCAGAGAGCAAAAGAGAAGGATTGGGGAATGGATTGAGCCATAGATAAATACCATGTTTCACTATTTTTTTACACCCCACCTCCACCCCACACATAGAGGCAGAGGCAGTATATATCAGAGGGCCTGGATTGAGCCATAGATACAGTTGAGGTCGGAAGATTACATACACTTAGGTTGGAGTCATTAAAACTCGGTTTTTCAACCACTCCACAAATTTATGGTTAAC
This sequence comes from Salvelinus fontinalis, assembly GCF_029448725.1. Lineage (NCBI taxonomy): Eukaryota > Metazoa > Chordata > Actinopteri > Salmoniformes > Salmonidae > Salvelinus > Salvelinus fontinalis. The sequence continues at coordinate 14,617,998 of NC_074665.1, forward strand.
AAACTGTAGTTTTGTGCATGACACAAGTCATTTTTCCAACAATTGTTTACAGACAGATTATTTCACTTATAATTCACTGTATCACAATTCCAGTTGGTCAGAAGTTTACATACACTAAGTTGACTGTGCCTTTAAACAGCTTGGAAAATGCCAGAAAATGGCCATGAAAATGGTCAAGGTCATGGCTTTAGAAGCCTCTGATTGGCTAAATTAATTGTAATTTGAGTCAATTGGAGGTGTACCTGTGGATGTATTTCAAAGCATACCTTCAAACTCAGTGCCTCTTTGCTTGACATCATGGGAAAATCAAAAGAAATCAGCCAAGACCTCAGAAAATAAATTGTAGACCTCCACAAGTCTGGTTCATCCTTGGGAGCAATTTCCAAATGCCTGAAGGTACCACGTTCATCTGTACAAACAACAGTACGCAAGTATAGACACCATGGGACCACGCAGCCGTCATACCACTCAGGAAGGAGACGCATTCTGTCTCCTAGAGATGAACATACTTTGGTGCGAAAAGTGCAAATCAATCACAGAACAACTGCAAAGGACCTTGTGAAGATGCTGGAGGAAACAGGTACAAAAGTATCTATATCCACAGTAAAACGAGTCCTATATCGACATAACCTGAAACGGCGCTCAGCAAGGAAGAAGCCAGACTCCGGTTTGCAACTGCACATGAGGACAAAGATCGTACTTTTTGGAGAAATGTCCTCTGGTCTGATGAAACAAAAATGGAACTGTTTGGCCATAATGACCATCGTCATGTTTGGAGGAAAAAGGGGGATGCTTGCAAGCTGAAGAACACCATCCCAACCATGAAGCACGGGGATGGCAGCATCATGTTGTGGGGGTGCTTTGCTGCAGGAGGGACTGGTTCACTTCACAAACTAGATTGCATCTTGAGGGAGGAAAAATTATGTGGATATATTGAAGCAACATCTCAAGACACCAGCCAGGAAGTTAAAGTTTGGTTGCAAATGGGTTTTCCAAATGGGCAATGACCCCAAGCATACTTCCAAAGTTGTGGCAAAATGGCTTAAGGACAACACAGTCAAGGTATTGGAGTGGTCATCACAAAGCCCTGACCTCAATCCCATGGAAAATGTGTGGGCAGAACTGAAAAAGCATGTGCGAGCAAGGAGGCCTACAAACCTGACTCAGTTACACCAGCTCTGTCAGGAGGAATGGGCCAAAATTCACCCAACTTATTGTGGGAAACTTACGGAAGGCTACACGACACGTTTGACCCAAGTTAAACAATTTAAAGGCAATGCTACCAAATACTAATTGAGTGTATGTAAACTTCTGACCCACTGGGAATGTGATGAAATAAATAAAAGCTGAAATAAATCATTCTCTCTACTATTATTCTGACATTTCACATTCTTAAAATAAAGTGGGGATCCTAACTGACCTAAGACAGGGAATGTTTACTAGGATTAAATGTCAGGAATTGTGAAAAACTGAGTTTAAATGTATTTGGCTGAGGTGTATGTAAACCTCCGACTTCAACTGTAAATGCCATGTTTCACTCCTGTTTTACACCCCCACCCACCCACTCCCAGAGGCAGAGGCAGAGGCAGAGGCAGAGGCAGAGGCAGAGGCAGAAGCAGAGGCAGAGGCAGAGGCAGAAGCAGTATATACTGTATCAGAGGACTGCAGTGCTATCTGGCCATGGTGCATTATTGGGAGTAAAAACAATGCCATGTAGGGAGCTTTCGCACACACTCCTAATGGGGTCCCCCCCCCCACACACACACACACTCCTAATGCCCCCCCCCGCCCCCCCCCCCACACACACACACACACTCCTAATGCCCCCCCCCCCCCCCCCACACACACACACACACACACACACACACACACACACACACTCCTGATGGGGTCCCCACACACACAAACACACACACACTCCTAATGGGGTCCCCACACACACACACACACACACACACACACTCCTAATGCCCCCCCCCACCACACACACACACACACACACAACAGCTATCACCTCTATAACCGTATAGAAATAAACAGAGATAAAATGTCTCACCTCAGACACACAATGTTTTCTCATCTCAGCAATAAAGTCCTGTTATACTGTATGGTGTGGTTTTAACACACCTCAGTGAGATGAGATGGTGGTTGTCTGAAAGAGATAAAAATGAACACAAGGCCACCCTAGAGACGCACTGGGGTACTTAAAGGAAGGAGCGTAGGACTGAACTGCAGGCCATATAACCTCTCTCTCTCTGTCTCTCGCTCTATCTCAATTCAATTCTCTCTCTCAATTCAATTTCAATTCAAGGGCTTTATTGGCATGGGAAACATGTGTTAACATTGCTAAAGCAAGTGAAGTAGATAAACAAAAGTGATATAAACAACACAAATGAACAGTAAACCTTACACTCACAGAAGTTCCAAAATAATAAAGACATTTCAAATGTCATATTATGTCTATGTACAGTGTTGTAATGACGTGCAAATAGTTAAAGTACAAAAGGGAAAATAAATAAACGTAAATATGGGTTTTATTTACAATGGTGTTTGTTCTTCACTGGTTGCCCTTTTCTTGTGGCAACAGTTCACAAATCTTGCTGCTGTGATGGCACACTGTGGTATTTCACCCAATATGGGAGTATCTCTGTCTGTCTGTCTGTCTGTCTGTCTGTCTGTCTGTCTGTCTGTCTGTCTGTCTGTCTGTCTCTCTGTCTCTCTGTCTCTCTCTCTCTCTCTCTCTCTCTCTCTCTCTCTCTCTCTCTCTCTCTCTCTGTCTGTCTGTCTGTCTGTCTGTCTGTCTGTCTGTCTGTCTGTCTGTCTGTCTGTCTGTCTGTCTGTCTGTCTGTCTGTCTGTCTGTCTGTCTGTCTGTCTGTCTGTCTGTCTGTCTGTCTCTCTCTCTCTCTCTCTCTCTCTCTCTCTCTCTCTCTCTCTCTCTCTCTCTCTCTCTCTCTCTCTCTCTCTCTCTCTCTCTCTCTCTTCTCTCTTCTCTCTTCTCTCTCTTCTCTCTCTTCTTTCTCTTCTTTCTCTCTCTTCTCTCTCTTCTCTCTCTTCTCTCTCTTCTCTCTCTTCTCTCTCTTCTCTCTCTTCTTTCTCTCTCTCTCTCAAATTCAATGGGCTTTATTGGCATGGGAAACATGTGTTAACATTGCCAAAGCAAATGAGGTAGACAATACACAAAAGTGAAACAAACAAAACGAATTAACAGTAAACATTACACATACAGAAGTTTCAAAACAATAAAGACATTACGAGTGTCATATTAAATATATACAGTGTTGTAACAATGTACAAATGGTTAAAGCACACAAGTTAAAATAAGTAAGCATAAATATGGGTTGTATTTACAATGGTGTTTGTTCTTCACTGGTTGCCCTTTTCTTGTGGCAACAGGTCACAAATCTTGCTGCTGTGATGGCACACTGTGGAATTTCACCCAGTAGATATGGGAGTTTATTTTCATTTTGTGGGCAATGTGCACATAGCCTGTCTTCTCTTGAGAGCCATGTCTGCCTACGGCAGCCTTTCTCAATAGCAAGGCTATGCTCACTGAGTCTGTACATAGTCAAAGCTTTCCTTAAGTTTGGGTCAGTCACAGTGGTCAGGTATTCTGCCACTGTGTACTCTCTGTTTAGGGCCAAATAGCATTCTAGTTTGCTCTGTTTTTTTGTTAATTCTTTCCAATGTGTCAAGTAATTATCTTTTTGTTTTCTCATGATTTGGTTGGGTCTAATTGTGCTGTTGTCCTGGGGCTTTGTGGTGTGTGTTTGTGTTTGTGAACAGAGCCCTAGGACCAGTTTGCTTAGGGGACTCTTCTCTAGGTTCATCTCTCTGTAGGTGATGGCTTTGTTATGGAAGGTTTGGGAATCGCTTCCTTTTAGGTGGTTGTAGAATTTAACGTCTCTTTTCTGGATTTTGATAATTAGTGGGTATCGGCCTAATTCTGCTCTGCATGCATTATTTGGTGTTCTGCGTTGTACACGGAGGATATTTTTGCAGAATTCTGCATGCAGAGTCTCAATTTGGTGTTTGCCCCATTTTGTGAAATCTTGGTAATCACTCACTCACTCACTCACTCACTCACTCACTCACTCACTCTATCCACTCACTCACTCTATCCACTCTATCCACTCTATCCACTCCAAGGTTCCACGCCATTCAGACAGTCCAATCCAACGTTACAGACTGTGCTAGTAGCAGCCAGCAGTATCAACAATCCATAGTAGTACTAGCTGTATAGCTCCAGGCTGTTTTCTTTAGGAAACGTACATTTAAAGACATTACATTGAAGCACTACTGAGCCCTTGATGGCAACCTTTTTGTAAACATCAGTGGTGCATAAGACGCAGATTCTCCGAATGATGGGGGACGCACCAAGCGAAACACAGCTGTAATTAGTCCTAAACCCTGCTAAGCTGGATACAGAGAGAGGGCGAGGAACAGGGTCAGCAGTGGGAAAATACAAATCCAGTCCAATACCTGAAGACATTGATGATGCTAATATCTACAGTGTCACTGGAAAATTTCCTGGCAGGGAATAGTTTGTAAGTACTGCACATGTAATGAGTGTGCGCATGCACCTGCGTCCATATATATTTACACGTCTATTTAAAATCTCTACAATTCAATGTGTCAATTCTGCTGCATCCCAGTGCATCCCAGTGCATGACAGTCTCTCCCTACTTCTCCCTCTCTCATGCCATTGTACCAGTGGTGACAGGATATCTTGACACTGAGAAGAGAAAAGGCACTATTTCAAAAAAGCATCTACCACTCAATGTCAAAGTTGTACATTCTATTCACCCCTGGGTCTGGCAAAATCATCACTAAAAGTTGTGCTGGATGACATTATCTAATGACCATCTCTTGTTTAATTGAGAAACAGACCAAACATTGAGCAACTTCCTATTTTGGTTATCTATATTATATTGTTAAAATTCCATAGGTGTTATTGTGTTAATTTGACGATTTGAATTTGGTGTGCTACACTGTAAAAACCGTAGCTTGTTTTTACAGTAACTAAGTGGCAGCCAGTAACCTTTAAATTACTGTAAAAAAGTACAGTATGTTACATTACTGTAAAGAAATCAGAATTCAGGACTGTTGCTGCCACCTGTGGTGCATGGGTAAAATCACTGGGGATGCCAAGCCAGAGAGAAAATGCCATACTACATCCTATGTGTGGTGATCATGTTGTTTTTTGCTCTATAACCTGTTAGTTCACATGCCTTGCTACCGTCATATACTGTATATGCCTAAGGCTGAGACAATAAGAAGACACAGTGGCAGACTAATTTCAAACCACACCTTTGTTTCATCACAAAACCAGAGAGCAATCTCTCCGGGGTAGTCCATATAGCAACAGTTCATAACCAACAGCATTTTCAAGCAAGTTAATGTTTCTGTCATTTTCGGACTACTAAACAACTATTGGTTTGAAACCACAGAGCATTACCGCAAGTCATAAAGAAAACAGGAGCTGCCTCCACTATTCCAGCACCATTTCAACATCAGATGCTTTATCCGGTGAGATACAGTCAGCCTCTTGAGAATTGAAGGAAATTTATGAAAGACAGAGAGACGAAAGATACATTATTTGATATGTTTTTCTCCCCCCCCTTGGTAAATTAGTTTGGGAAGCATGGCTTCCCTTGGCGTCCATGAATACACACCACTGGTTGATGTAACCATTGGACGTCGGTCAGAATGCAATAAGGACATGGTACAGTTATGCTATCTATTTCACACACCGCAAGCAGGCGGGGGTTAGAAAGGGTGGATTAGGAGTTGTGTCTTGTAAAGGCAAACGTACGGGGGTTAGAAAGGATGGGTTAGGAGTTGTGGCGTGTAAAGCCAAACGGGCGGGGTTAGAAAGGATGGGTTAGGAGTTGTGGCGTGTAAAGCCAAACGGGCGGGGTTAGAAAGGATGGGTTAGGAGTTGTGTCTTGTAAAGGCAAACGGGCGGGGTTAGAAAGGATCGGTTAGGAGTTGTGGCTTGTAAAGCCAAACGGGCGGGGTTAGAAAGGATGGGTTAGGAGTTGTGGCTTGTAAAGCCTTAGAGAATGATGTGCTTTAGGATGTGGTGGTCCAGAAGGGAGATACAAAAGGGAAACATTAGGAACACATCAACATAAAGGTGTAGACATGACAAAGTAGTGACAGGTGACTATTACAGGGAATGGGCTTCACATACAAACTGAGCAGGACTAAACATAGTAAAGGGGAATTATCAAACTGAGGAGGACGTAACATAACAAAGGGGAATTATCAAACTGAGGAGGACGTAACATAGCAAAGAGGCATTATCAAACCGAGGAGGACTAAACATAGAAAAGGGGCATTATCAAACCGAGGACGTATACAAAGAGATATAACATGGGGTAATTGGAAGAAATTGAAGTTCTGTAGGGGTGTCATGACCCTTCACAACACTCACACATACTGACACTGATACATACACATACACTCTCCTGCATTGACTCACACACATTTCCACTGACACCCCAACACACACATACACTCTCCTGCATTAACTCACACACATTTCCACTGACACCAAAACACACACATACACTCTCCTGCATTGACTCACACATTTCCACTGACACCCCAACACACACATACACTCTCCTGCATTGACTCACACATTTCCACTGACACCCCAACACACACATACACTCTCCTGCATTGACTCACACACATTTCCACTGACACCCCAACACACACACACTACAAACACCCACAAACACTTAACACACGCACACATGCATACTGACGCCACACACACACAATCTCACTCACACATACACACGTACGCTGCTGCTACTGTCTATTATCTATCCTGTTGCCTAGTCACGTTAACCCTACCTATATGTGCATAGCTTCCTCAATTACCTCGTAACGCTGCCCATCGACATGGTACTGTTAATCCCTCTATATAGACATGCTTTTTTAGTAGTTATTCTTATTCACTGCATTTATTCCTTGTGTCACCATTTGTATTATAATTAAAATGTCTGGATCTTTAACTCTGCATTGTTGGAAAAGGACCCGTAAGTAAACATTTCACTGTTAGTCGACACCTGTTGTTTACGAAGCATGTGACAAATAACATTTGATTTGATTCATTATTTATTTCAAAGTCTTTTTTACTCATCTTTATCAAGGGATCCAATTATTTTGGACTCTACTGGATAGGGGGCTCCCGAGTGGCGCAGTGGTCTAAGGCACCGCATCTCAGTGCTAGAAGCGTCACTACAGACCCTGGTTTGATTCCAGACTGTGTCACAACCGGCCGTGATTGGGAATCCCATAGGGTGGTGACAATTGACCCACCGTCTTACGGTTTACGGTTTGGCCGGGGTATGCTATTATTATAAAAAAAATACAAGATATGAATCTAAGAATAGGTTTAAGATTGAGTTGGCTTTTTCAAATGAAAACTACACTTTTATTTATTTTTAATTTTTATTTCACCTTTATTAAACCAGGTAGGTCAGTTGAGGATGTTCAAGTAGAAATACTGGTGTGCAGAAGAGCTGAAAAAAACAAAAAACTAAAATGGGGACGAGGTACAGTAGGTAGTTGGTTGGATGGGCTATTTACAGATGGGCTGTGTACAGCTGCAGCGATCGGTAAGCTGCTCTGACAGCCGATGCTTGAAGTTAGTGAGGGAGATATGAGTCTCCAACTTCAGTGATTTTTGCAATTTGTTCCAGTCATTGGCAGCAGGGAACTGGAAGGAAAGGCAGCCAAAGGAGGTGTTGGCTTTGGGGATGACCAGTGAAATATACCGTGCTACGGGTGGGTGTTGCTATGGTGACCAGTGAGCTGAGATAACGTGGAGCTTTACCTAGCAAAGACATATAGATGACCTGGAGCCAGTGGGTTTGGCAAACGAATGTGTAGCGAGGACCAGCCAACGAGAGCATACAGGTTGCAATGGTGGGTAGTATATTGGGCTTTGGTGGCAAAACGGATGGCACTGTGATAGACTGCATCCAATTTGCTGAGTAGAGTGTTGGAGGCTATTTTGTAGATGGCATTGCCGAAGTCAAGGATCGTTAGGATAGTCAGTTTTACAAGGATATGCCAAAGTCAAGGATCGGCAGGATAGTAGTCGGTGAAGGAGGCTTTGTTGCGAAATAGGAAGCCGATTCTAAATTTAATTTGGGATTGGAGATGTTTAATATGAGTCTGGAAGGAGAGTTTACAGTCTAGCCAGACACCTATGTATTTATAGTTGTCCACATATTCTAAGTCAGAACCGTCCAGAGTAGTGATGCTAGGTGGGCTTGCGGGTACGGGCAGCGATCGGTTGAAGACCGTGCATTTAGTTTTACTAGCGTTTAAGAGCAGTTGGAGGCCACGGAAGGAGTGTTGTATGGCATTGAAGCTCATTTGGAGGTTTGTTGACACAGTGTCCAAAGAAGGGCCAGATGTATACAGAAACGTGTCGTCTGAATAGAGAATGGTGTCGTCTGCGCAGATTTACTAGTTAAAGGGATATGAGTCTGTAGAACACTTTAAATCTGTCAGATGGACAGTATGTACTAATAGCAAAACTCTTTTCCGTCTTCATGAATATCAATGAATGTGATTCAATAAAATAAAATAAAAGTTTAAAACCAATAGTGCAAAAAAGGTGTTAGGTGAACAATATTTAAGTAAAGAAATAAAAACAAAAGTAAAAAGACAGGCTATATACAGTAGCGAGGCTATAAAAGTAGCGAGGCTACATACAGACACCGGTTAGTCAGGCTGATTGAGGTAGTATGTACATGTAGATATGGTTAAAATGACTATGCATATATGATGAACAGAGAGTAGCAGTAGCGTAAAAGAGGGGTTGGCAGGCGGTAGATGGCAGGACACAATGCAGATAGCCCTGTTAGCCAATGTGCGGGAGCAGTGGTTGGTCGGCCCAATTGAGGTAGTATGTACATGAACGTATAGTTAAAGTGACTATGCATATATGATAAACAGAGAGTAGCAGCAGTGTAAAAAGAGGGGTTGGGGGGTGGCACACAATGCAAATAGTCCGGGTAGCCATTTGAATACCTGTTCAGGAGTCTTATGGCTTGGGGGTAAAAACTGTTGAGAAGCCTTTTTGTCCTATACTTGGCACTCCAGTACCGCTTGCCATGCAGTAGTAGAGAGAACAGTCTATGACTGGGGTGGCTGGGGTCTTTGAAAATTTTTAGGGCCTTCCTCTGACACCGCCTGGTGTAGAGGTCCTGGATGGCAGGCAGCTTAGCCCCAGTGATGTACTGGGCCGTACGCACTACCCTCTGTGGTGCCTTGCGGTCAGAGGCCGAGTAATTGCCGTACCAGGCAGTGATGCAACCAGTCAGGATGCTCTCAATGTTGCAGCTGTAGAACCCTTTGAGGATCTCAGGACCCATGCCAAATATTTTTAGTTTCCTGAGGGGGAATAGGCTTTGTCGTGCCCTCTTCACGACTGTCTTGGTGTGTTTGGACCATTCTTGTTTGTTGGTGATGTGGACACCGAGGTACTTGAAGCACTAAACCTGCTCCACTACAGACCCGTCGATGAGAATGGGGGCTTGCTCAGTGCTCCTTTTCCTGTAGTCCACAATCATCTCCTTAGTCTTGGCTACGTTGAGGGATAGGTTGTTATTCTGGCACCACACAGCCAGGTCTCTGATCTCCTCCCTATAGGCTGTCGCGTCGTTGTCTGTGATCAGGCCTACCATTGTTGTGTCGTCTGCAAACTTAATGATGGTGTTGGAGTCGTGCCTGACCATGCAGTCGGGTGGGTGAACAGGGAGTACAAGAGGGGACTGAGCACGCACCCCTGTGGAGCTCCAATGTTGAGGATCAGCGTGGCAGATGTGCTGCTACCTACCCTCACCACCTGGGGGCGGCCCGTCAGGAAGTTCAGGATCCAGTTGCAGAGGGAGGTGTTAGGTCCCAGGATCCGTAGGTTAGTGATGTGATTTGAGGGCACTATGGTGTTGAACGCTGAGCTGTAGTCAATGAATAGCATTCTCACATAAGTGTTCCTTTTTTTCCAGGTGGGAAAGGGCAGTGTGGAGTGCAGTAGAGATTGCATCATCTGTGGATCTGTTGGTGCGGTATGCAAATTTGAGTGGGTGTAGGGTTTCTGGATAATGGTGTTGATGTGAGCCATTACTAACCTTTCAAAGCACTTCATGGCTACGGACATCAGTGCAACGGGTCTGTAGTCATTTAGGCAGGTGCACACATCCTGGTAATCCGTCTGGCCCCGCAGCCTTGTGTACCTGTTTAAAAGGTCTTACTCACGTCGGCTATGGAGAGCGTGATCACACAGTCGTCCAGAACAGCTGATGCTCTCATGCATGCCTCAGTGTTGCTTGCCTCGAAGTGAGCATAGAAGTGATTTAGCTTGTCTGGTAAGCTCGTGTCACTGGGCAGCTCGCAGCTGTCTTTCCCTTTGTAGTCTGTAATAGTTTGCAAGCCCTGCCCCATCCGACGAGCGTCGGAGCCGATGTAGTATGATTCAATCTTAGCCCTGTATTGACGCTTTGCCTGTTTGATGGTTTGTCGCAGGGCATAGCAGGATTTCTTGTAAACTTCCGGGTTAGAGTCCCGCACCTTGAAAGCGGCAGCTCTAACCTTTAGCTCAGTGTGAATGTTGCCTGTAATCCATGGTTTCTGGTTGGGGTATGTACGTACAGTCACTGTGGGGACGACGTCCTCAATGCACTTATTGATAAAGCCAGTGACTGATGTGCTGTATTCCTCAATGTCATCGGAAGAATCCCAGAAACATGTTCCAGTCTGTGATAGTAAAACAGTCCTGTAGTTTAGCATCTGCTTCATCTGACCACTTTTTTATAGACCAAGTCACTGGTGCTTCCTGCTTTCATTTTTGGTTGTAAGCAGGAATCAGGAGGATAGAGTTGTGGTCGGATTTACCAAATGGAGGGTGAGCGAGAGCTTTGTATGCGTCTCTGTGTGTGGAGTACAGGTGATTTAGATTTTTTTTTCTTTCTGGTTGCACATTTAACTTGTTGATAGAAATTTGGTAGAACTGATTTAAGTTTCCCTGAATTAAAGTCTCCAGCCACTAGGAGCGCCGCCTCTGGGTGAGTGGTTTCCAGTTTGCTTATTTCCTTATACAGCTGATTGAGTGCGGTCTTGTTGCCAGCATCTGTCTGTGGTGGGAAATAAACAGCCACGAAAAGTATAGCTGAAAACTCTCTAGGAAAGTAGTGTGGTCTGCAGTTTATCACAATATACTCTACTCAGGCGAGCAAAATCTAGAGACTTCCTTAAGTTTCGTGCACCAGCTGTTACAAATATGCACAGACCGCCCCCCCCTCGTCTTACCGGAGTGTGCTGTTCTATCTTTCCTGGTGCAGCGTATATCCCTCTAGCTGAATATCCATGCCGTCATTCAGCCACGATTCTGTGAAACATAGGATATTACAGTTTTTGATGTCCCGTTGGTAGGATATTGGTGATCGTACCTCGTCTAATTTATTGTCCAGTGATTGCACGTTGACGAGTAGTATTGACGGTAACAGCAGCTTTTCCAGTCGCCTTTGCCGTGTCCTGACCAGGCATCCGGCTCTTTGTCCTCTGTACCTGCGTCGCTTCCTCTTGCAAATAACGGGGATGTCGATCCTGTGGGGTGTTTGGAGAATGTCTTGTGCGTCGTCTTTGTTGTAGAAAACATCTTTGTCTAATCCGAGGTGAGTGATCGCTGTCCTGATATCCAGAAGCTCTTTTTTGCCATAAGATATGGTTGCAGAAACATTATGTACAAAATAAGTTACAAATAACGCGAAAGAAAACACATAATAGCACAATTGGTCGGGCGCCCGTAAAACTGCTGCCATTTCTTCCGGCGCCATTTTAAAGATGTGTAAAGATGGTGTAATAATGGAGCTGTGAGTCGGGAAGCAGGTGAGACGTTTAACAAAACAACAAAACCAGGAACTAGACAATTCCATGTGGCTACACAAGAATACATTTAATAAATAAATAAATGAACAAAACAAGAAACACGAACAGCGCACCGACATGAAACAGAAACAGAAACAATGACTGGGGGAGGAACCAAAGGGAGTGACATAAATAGGGCAGGTAATCAAGGAGGTGATGGAGTCCAGGTGATTGTCAATAAGGGCTGGTGCGTGTGACAATGGTGACAGGCGTGCGTAATAATCAGCAGTCTGGTGACCTAGGGCCCAGAGAGGGAGTATACGTGACAATTGTTAACAATTTATTTGGATAGTCCATCTGTAAATGCTCTACAGACTATCTACAGTACACACACAAACAAACAACGGTTCCTCAAGGGTTCTTTGGGAGGGGTGATGGTTCTAAGTGGAACCATAATGACTCCAAGAACCCTTTGAGCTCTTCAATGGTTCTTTGCATTTCACAAAAGGGTTCTTTGCTCTTTTAGTGATAATTAAAATGTAGGGGAGGCGGCTCATTAAAATATTTTGAGGTGTGTTTTGTGAACAACTCTTTTTGTGCAGCTGTGAGTGAGAGTCTCATTCCAGTTTATCTAGTGTGTTGTAATATGCCTTTACAAATACTATGACTTTGGCCAGTGACGGTGGCTTGTGAAAGACTTAAGTGTGTCAATTGAGAATGGTTGACTAAATCAGTCAGTGGTTCTCATTTCCCTCCTCAGGGACCCCCAGCTGTTCCAGAGGTAGCTCACTAGATTCAACTTGTCAATTAATACAATAATAACACCTATGGAACTTTAATGATATAATCTGGCTGACCAGAATAAAAGACCCTGAATGGTTCTTCAGAAGGACCTACGAACAACCTTTCAGATTGAGAATGGTTCTATAAAGAACCCTTCTCCATAAAAGTTTTATAAAGAACCAGAAGAAAGTGTTCTACATAGACCAAAAAAGGGTTATAACCACAGCAGAACCCTTTTTTGGCGCTATATAGAAACAAATTGTATGGTTCTTTATAGAACCTTAGGAAATGCTCTACAAATGCTCTACCCTTATTCTATAGCACCATACAGGTTCCATTTAGAACCTCATGACCATTGCTATTTTTAGAACATTCATAAAAAGAGTTCTACATAGCACCAAAAAGGGTTCCACTATGGTTACAAGCAGAGAACCCCTATCTGGTATTATTTAGAACCATTATTTGTGTGTGCAGACTATCAGCAACATTTCAATGAACTGTCTACTAACCATAACCCCAGCCCTAGCTCTAACTCAAGGGCATCCCGAGTGACTCAGTAGTCTAAGGCACTGCATCTCAGTGCTAGAGGTGTCACTACAGACTCTGGTTTGATTCCAGGCTGAATCAAAACTGGCTGTGATTGGGAGTCCCATAGGGCTGCGCACAATTGACCCAGCATTGTCTGGGTTTTGCTGGGGTAGGACGTCATTGTAAATAAGAATTTGTTCTTAACTGACTTGCCTAGTTAAATAAATAAATAAAAACTAACCTTAACTCTTATCTGAACCCTAAACTTAACTCTAACCCTTAATCTAACCGTAACCTTAGCAAGCAGTTGCTTATCAACATATAGTGTCACCATCTGTAAAGCATTTATGGACTATCCAAATACAGTGTGACCTGATTTTCTATGCAAACCCATGAAAAAATGGGAGACATCAAACATTTAATTTGAATGAAAATTAGATGGAGTTTAATACAGAACGAAGAGGATGGCTGTCGTATGAAGCAGACATTGTTTCCAGATTGAAAAAAGTCGACGTAATATGCAAGTCTTTAAAGTGGAGTAGAACTTTTTCATTGACCTTGAGGAAAGTGAATGTTTCTACCTCATCAGCTATTAGATGAGAAACAAAACTAATGCAGCTCTTGCTCATCTCATTGTGAGGAAATTACCCCTTAAGAGCTGACCCAAGGTCAGATCATCTTTACCTAACCTTATTCAGGCCAGGAATAGGCTAAGTTAAACTGATCCAAGTACTGTGCTTTGAACAAGGGGCAACCCTTGCCCGGAGCTGGTAGCAGTCTCCTGTACAGCAGATGCTGTACTCTATGACCAGGCACTTTGTTTACATGGACGGTTGGTCGCACTTCCTCACTAAACATAAAGATTTCCTCACGCTGCTTGAAGTCTATCAACCTTCAAAGCTTACCTGAAGGTTAACACCTAGGGCTCTATTCAATCAGATCCGCTTTAGGTGTCATCTGCATAGATGATTTTTACGGTGTCAGAGGTAGAACTGCGTTAGAGCTGTCAAATACACGAGTAGCTCCCGGTGTTAGGATTCTGATGATTTGTTGCCACAGATGGTTTGATTACGTTTTTACAGTTGTGGCTAGATGGATCCATCTAGTGGTCGCGTCGGGGACAACATTTATTGACAATTAGTTATGTAAATACTGTAACCCTAACCCTAACCCTTTTCCTAACCTTAACCTCATTCTCCTAACCTGCTATGTTAATTCATTTAACATGCCACGTTAATTATCCTAACCTGTCTCGTTAATTATCCTAACGTGCTATGTAAACAAACCATCTGTGGGGACAAATTATCAGTATCACCACACAAGTTAACGCTTGATCTGATTGAATCTAGGCCCTATAGACTATTCCAGATTGATAGCCTGCGATGCCTGTCATATAGGTCTCCCTTGGAATATCTTTCTCAACGTCCTGGCTAAATGAATCAGAGTAATATAAATAAAAGGATCTCTCTTTTCTAAGAGCTTGACAACTAAGTATTATAAGGGGACTCACATTTACCTCATCCACCTGCATACCTCATGCACCTGCATACCTCATGCACCTGCATACCTCATCCACCTGCATACCTCATCCACCTGCATACCTCATCCACCTGCATACCTCATCCACCTCATCCACCTGCAGTCAGATTGACACTCATTTTAGGGCTGGATTCAGTCAGATTGACACTCATTTTAGGGCTGGATTCAGTCAGATTGACACTCATTTTAGGGCTATATTCAGTCAGATTGACACTCATTTTAGGGCTATATTCAGTCAGATTGACACTCATTTTAGGGCTGGATTCAGTCAGATTGACACTCATTTTAGGGCTGGATTCAGTCAGATTGACACTCATTTTAGGGCTATATTCAGTCAGATTGACACTCATTTTAGGGCTGGATTCAGTCAGATTGACACTCATTTTAGGGCTGGATTCAGTCAGATTGACACTCATTTTAGGGCTGGATTCAGTCAGATTGACACTCATTTTAGGGCTATATTCAGTCAGATTGACACTCATTTTAGGGCTATATTCAGTCAGATTGACACTCATTTTAGGGCTATATTCAGTCAGATTGACACTCATTTTAGGGCTGGATTCATTCAGATTGACACTCATTTTAGGGCTATATTCAGTCAGATTGACACTCATTTTAGGGCTGGATTCAGTCAGATTGACACTCATTTTAGGGCTATATTCAGTCAGATTGACACTCATTTTAGGTCTAGATTCAGTCAGATTGACACTCATTTTAGGGCTGGATTCATTCAGATTGACACTCATTTTAGGGCTGGATTCAGTCAGATTGACACTCATTTTAGGGCTATATTCAGTCAGATTGACACTCATTTTAGGGCTAGATTCAGTCAGATTGACACTCATTTTTGGGCTGGATTCAGTCAGATTGACACTCATTTTAGGGCTGGATTCAGCCAGATTGACACTCATTTTAGGGCTGGATTCAGTCAGATTGACACTCATTTTAGGGCTGGATTCAGTCAGATTGACACTCATTTTAGGGCTATATTCAGTCAGATTGACACTCATTTTAGGGCTGGATTCAGTCAGATTGACACTCATTTTAGGGCTGGACTCAGTCAGATTGACACTCATTTTAGGGCTGGATTCAGTCAGATTGACACTCATTTTAGGGCTGGATTCAGTCAGATTGACACTCATTTTAGGGCTGGATTCAGTCAGATTGACACTCATTTTAGGGCTGGACTCAGTCAGATTGACACTCATTTTAGGGCTGGATTCAGTCAGATTGACACTCATTTTAGGGCTGGATTCAGTCAGATTGACACTCATTTTAGGGCTGGATTCAGTCAGATTGACACTCATTTTAGGGCTGGATTCAGTCAGATTGACACTCATTTTAGGGCTGGACTCAGTCAGATTGACACTCATTTTAGGGCTGGATTCAGTCAGATTGACACTCATTTTAGGGCTGGACTCAGTCAGATTGACACTCATTTTAGGGCTGGACTCAGTCAGATTGACACTCATTTTAGGGCTGGATTCAGTCAGATTGACACTCATTTTAGGGCTGGACTCAGTCAGATTGACACTCATTTTAGGGCTGGATTCAGTCAGATTGACACTCATTTTAGGGCTGGATTCAGTCAGATTGACACTCATTTTAGGGCTGGATTCAGTCAGATTGACACTCATTTTAGGGCTGGATTCAGTCAGATTGACACTCATTTTAGGGCTGGATTCAGTCAGATTGACATCCGCATAGCGTTGTTTTGGCGGTGTCACTCATCTTAATCTAACAGCCCATGTTTTGAAATTAGAACATCTTTTTACAATAAGTCTGCTGACTGGTAAACACTCTCTGAGCTTGGTATTAAATTGTCAAACATCATTTAGCTCCAGTCATTACTGTCTGTTCAATATTAATGTTAAGTGGATGGTGGTATAAAACATATCTTCATGGAGGGTCATAAACAGTATCTACTCCCTTGAAGTAAATTGACTAAACAAAAGCTAATTTACAAGCAAATTACCTCGATAAAACCATTATTTATTTTTTTCATTAAAAAGAAACTTCCTGAAATGGGGGAGTTTACATTTAACATTGGTGTACCAACGAGACACACCTTTAGTAAGGGCCCCTATGGTTTCAACCTCTACCTTCAAGCCACTAAGTGAGGGCTTCCAGAGCTCACACCTGGATAATCTGCCTGCTCCACCTGAGCCTTTAAAATGGGACCCAATGTTGGTGCAAACCACATTTCAATAAAGGGACATCGAAACAATGTATCAAGGACATTAAAACAGTGTCTTCTCTCTCTCTCTCTCACTCTCACAAATGTTGTGTATTTCCCCCTGAGCAGAATAATACACTCTGATAGATCTACACTATATATACATAAGTATGTGTACACCCCTTCAAATGAGTGGATTTGGCTATTTCAGCCACACCCGCTGCTGACAGGTGTATAAAATCGAGCACACCGCCATGCAATCTCCATAGACAAACATTGGCAGTAGAATGGCCCGTACTGAAGAGCTCAGTGACTTTTAATGTGGCATCGTCATAGGATGACACTTTTCCAACAAGTCAGTTCACCAAATTTCTGCCCTGCCAGAGCTGCCCCGGTCAACTGTAAGTGCTGTTATTGTGAAGTGGAAACGTCTAGGAGCAAAAACGGCTCAGCCTGAAGTGGTAGGCCACACAAGCTCACAGAACGGGACCGCCGAGTGCTGAAGTGCGTGAACATTGTCTGTCCTCGGTTGTAACACTCACTACCGAGTTCCAAACTTCCTCTGGAAGCAACATCAGCACAAGAACTGTTCGTCAGGAGAATGAGTTTCCATGGCCGAGCAGCCTAAGATTGTGTGGATTATTAATGGTCTTGGGCTGTTTTTCATGGTTCGGGCTAGGCCCCTTAGAAATCTTAACGCTAAAGTATACAATGACATTCTAGACGATTCTATGCTTCCAACTTTGTGGCAACAGTTTGTGGAAGGCACATTCCTGTTCCAGCATGACAATGCCCCTGTGAACAAAGTGAGGTCAATACAGAAATGGTTTGTCGAGCTCGGTGTGGAAGAACTTGACTGGCCTACACAGAGCCCTGACCTCAACCCCATTGAACACCTTTTGGATTAATTGAAATGCCGACTGCGAGCCAGGCCTAATCACCCAACATCAGTGCCCGCCCTCACTAATGTTCTTGTGGCTGAATGGAACCAAGTCCCTGCAATGTTCCAACATCTAGTGGAAAGCCTTCCCAGAAGAGTGGAGGCTGTTATAGCAGCAGTATATCTATTAAACTAGAGCAGTACAAATAAATGTTTTGTCATACCCGTGGTTACAGTCTATTATAGCACAGATGTCAGCCAATCAGCATTCAGGGCTCGAACCACCCAGTTTATAATTAAGCAATAATCTCTCTGTCTCTTTATCACACACAATCACATATACACAATGCAGACACACATGCATACAAAACAGAGCAAGTACATTCCTCTAAATTCAGTGCACACACACACTTGCTTATGTAAGCTAACACTCGCTTATGCTACAACTACAAAGTGATAGGTCTACACGTCAAATACGAGATTTTACTTTTTAATAACATAGTGCCCTGAAATCTACAGGCCCTCCAGGATTCTGCGACTGCAACATTATTTAGCAAAATCAACAATTCCCTGCATATTATGCAAGGGCTTGCGAATTTGACTAATCACTGCAATATTTCTGCATAAAATAGTCCAATCATTGTAATATTTCTGCATAAAACTACCCATCACAGCAGTTCAGATGTAGGATCTTAATTTGACCACTCTCTTGCCAGAGAACATTCCACCAATACAGGACATTTAAAACGTGAAGTAGTGTACTTGAAGTTTAAAAAGGCTTCTGAAGTTTTTCATTTCCACTTTGAAATGTCCAACATGATTATCCCTTCTGAAAAATGTAGCAGCCCCTACAAATGTGTCCATGAATTATACTGAACAAAAATATGAACGCAACTAGCAGCAATTTTAAAGATTTTACTGAGTTACAGTTCATATAAGGAAATCAGTAAATTGACTGGGCAGGGGTGCAGCCACTGGGGAGCCAGGCCAAGTCAATCAGAATGAGTTTTCCTCCACAAAACGCTTTATTACAAACAGAAATACTCCTTAGTTTCATCATCTGTTCGGGTGGCTGGTCTCAGATGATCTTGCAGGTGAAGAAGCCGGATGTGGAGGTCCTGGGCTGGCGTGCTTACATGTGGGCTGTGGTTGTGAGGCCAGTTGTACGTACTGCCAAAATCTCTAAAACGATGTTGGAGGTGGCTTATGGTAGAGGAATTAACATTACATTCTCTGGCAAGCGCTCTGGTGGACATTCCTGCAGTCAGCATGCCAATTGCACGCTCCTGGCGTTGTGTTGTGGGACAAAACTGCACATTTTAAAGTGGCTATTTATTGTCCCCAGCACAAGGTGCCCTTGTGTAATGATTATGCTGTTTAATCAGCGTAATTACTTATATGTTACAATTGTCAGGTGTATGAACAGGTGATTAGAATTCCGGTGATTGGGTTCTGGAGAGTGAGTTGGAAAGTGGGCTGCGCTCCGGGGATCTAAGTGTTTGGGAGTGTGAGTTGGACGCAGACGTTATAGTACCTCCCCCCCTCCCCAGACGGCTCTTGACGGCCTAGGAAGCTGAGCAGGGGACGTCCCCTGGTGGTGTGGAGTTGGGCGGTCAGGACGGTTACAGTGGAAAGCCAGGATCGTGGCTGGGTTGAGGCTGTCCTGAGCAGGGACCCAGGACCGTTATTCGGGTCCATACACCTCCCAATCCACCAGGTTGTGGATGCGACCACCCAGGCGCTTGGAGTCAAGGAGGGCTTGGGTGGAATAAGCCGGTGCACCGCCGACGTCAAATGGGGGTGCGCCAATGTGCGCCACAGGAGGATGGGGAGGGATGTACCTCACAGGCTTGAGGAGGGACACATGGAAAGATGAGGAGATCTGGTAATGGCGGGGCAACTGGAGACGGTAGGTGACAGGATTGATGCGGTGTGTTATTTTGAAAGGACAATCGAACCGGGGACTGAACTTTTTGCAGGGTCACAAAGCCGGATGTCCCGGGTAGAGAGCCACACACGTTTCCCAGGGTGGAAGAGTGGAGTAGGTCGGCGACAGCGGTCAGCGAACCGTTTCTGGGAGAGGGACGCTTGACGGAGGTGCCAATGTGTGGTCTCCCAAACCTGCTCTCTCCGTCGAGACCACTCGTCGACAGCAGGCACAGTTCTGGGCTCGGTCTCCCATGGGAACACGGGGGGTTGGTACCCGAAGGACACACTGAAAAGGAGTGAGATGGGGTGAGGAATGCACCAGGGAGTTCTGTGCGTATTCGGCCCAGGCTAGATAGCGACTCCACTTGTGTGGTTGGTGGGTGCAGTGTTGGCGAAGGTACTTCACTATTTCCTGATTCAGACGTTCCGTCTGCCCGTTGGTTTGGGGATGGTATCCAGAGGATAGGCTGATGGAGACCCCCAGTCGGTTGCAGAAGGCTCGCCACACCCTGGAGGCACACTGGGGTCCCCAATCCGAAACGATGTCTTCCGGGATCCCATACAGACGAAACACCTGTTGGAACATGCACTCGGCCATTTCCATGGCATTAGGTAGATGGGGGATGAGTCAGCACATCTTGGAGAACCGGTCCACTACAACTAATATAGTCGTGAAGCCCGGAGAGTCCGGCAGATCCGTGAGTAAATCCATGGCGATGTGAGACCATGGTCTGTGTGGTGTAGGTAAAGGCTCGAGCTTACCGGTAGGTAGTTGGCGAGGGCTCTTTGACCATGCACAGACAAGACAGGAGAGAACATAATCTCGGACATCTGCTGTTAGGGATGATCACTAGAATTTGCATGTCAGTAGTTCCATGGTCCGGGTGATTCCGTGAGGGCCAGAACTCAGTGAGGTATGACACCACTGCATTAGTTGGGGTCTGACAGACGCCGGAACGTAGGTCCGGGAGTCGGGAGGTCCTGGGTCATGACGTATGGCCTCTTGGATGGCTGATTGGATTTCCCACTGTATGGGTCCCACGGCGCAAGATGGAGGCAGGATGCGCTCGGGAGCTGGGTTAGAGGAAGGGGAGTCAAATAGAAGGGATAAGGAATCAGCCATCACATTTTTCTTGCCGGGCAAGAAGAGTGCCCAGCGAGCATGTCTGGGGTTGAGCCTCTTAGCACTTCTTAAGTACTCCAAATTGCGGTGGTCGGTAAAGACAAGGAATGGGTGATGAGCTCCCTCTAACCAGTGGCGCTACTCTTCGATAGCCAGCTTCATGACGAGAAGCTCTCGGTTCCCCACATCATAGTTCCTCTCAGTTTCTTTGAAAAGAAGCCACATGGGTGTAATTTGGGAGGTGTCCCGACCTGCTGAGAGAGAACCGCTCCTACACCAACCTCAGAAGCATCCACCTCCAGAACAAAAGGAAGGGTGTGATCTGGCTGCCTACGGATAGGTGCAGAGGTGAAGAGGCGTCAATCGCCATTTGTCAAGGTCTCAAATGCAGTAAGGGCGGGGTCAGTCCATTGGAGGGTACGGGTTTTTTTGCTGGTAAGAGCTGAGAGAGGAGTGGTTGTGCTGCTGCAGTTTTGGATGAACCGGCGGTAGTAGTTGGAGAACCCTAGGAACCATTGTAGTTCTTTTACGGTGGTAGGTTTGGGCCAGTTAAGCACGACCGTGACTTTGCCTTCATCCATGTCGACCCCTCCTGGTGTCAGCACGAACCCTAGGAAGGTTACCGTAGTAACGTGAAAGGCGCTCTTCTCAGCCTTGACATAAATATGGTGGTTCTATAGTCATTGGAGGACCTGTTGCACATGCTGTATGTGTTCTGCAAGGGAGTGAGAGTAGATCAAGATATCGTCAATGTACACGATGAGGAAATGGTTGATCATGTTCTGGAAAACTTCATTAATGAAGGACTGGAAGACTGCGTGAGCATTGGTGAGACCGTAGGGCATAACCAGGTATTCGTAGTGACCCCTAGCGGTGATGAACGCAGTCTTCCACTCATCCCCACTTTGGATTCGGACCAGGTTGTAAGCCCTATGTAGGTCCAGTTTGGAGTAGATGGTAGCCTGTCCAACTTATTCTAGTGCTGCCGGAATCAGAGGACGAGGAAAGCGATTCTTAATGTTGAGGTCATTGAGGGGTCAGTAATCTACGCAGGGATGGAGACTACCATCCCTTTTCTTCACAAAAAACAAACAAATTGGATCCAGTCGGAGATGTGGATGGATGAATCCCATGTCGAGGCCGTCTTCTATATAGGTGTCCATAGCCTCATTCTCTGGGATGGACAAGGGGTAGATCCGACCCTTAGGGGGCGATGCCCCAGGAAGGAGGTCGATCGCGCAGTCCTCTGGGCTATGAGGGGGCTTCTTGCTGAAGACACTCAGAAACTGGGCATATTCAGGTGGGATGTGGGTTGGAATGGCAGACTCCAATCCTTCTATAGAGGTGGCTCGACAGGGTAGACTGAAGCAGTTCTTAAAACAGGTGGGAGACTGCTGTCAAGCAGTTCCCGTTATCGCCAGGAGATGACAGTGTCGTGAAGGCTTAGCCAGGGGTGACTGAGGATTATGGGTTCTTTAGGTGAAGACAACACCATTAACTGAATGACCTCAGAGTGAAGGAGGCCAATCTGAAGGGTGATACTTTCAGTCATGCGAGTCATAAGACCAGTTCCGAGAGGTTGTCCGTCTAGCGCATTAATCCTAAAGGGAAGATTAACAGGGATTAGTTTGACTCTCAACTCTTGTGCCAATTGTTCGTCAATGAAATTTCCTGCAGCCCCCCGAGTCCTCTAGTCCCTCCACAAACTGAGTGGTCCCATTAGCAGAAAGAAGAGCCGGGATACCAAACTGCCTTTTGGTAATATTCACAAATGTAGAGGTGCTTACCCGGGTGGAAGTGGAGGGGTTGTGGTTACCCCTTTGTGGGGGGCGAATCGGACAGCTAGTGAGTAGGTGGTTACTCTCTCCACAATAGAGGCACAGGTTTTCACATAACCGCAGTTGTCTCTCGGCAGGCGTGAGAGGGGCGTGGCTGATTTGCATGGGTTTGGGGCTATTGAACCGTGGTGGACGAGAGATGGGCGTGGAAGAATCCCAGGCAATGGGCGACTGTATAGGTCTGCAGTCCACCAGTAGGTTTGTTTTTTATTTATTCTTTATTTAACCAGGTAGGCTAGTTGAGAATAAGTTCTCATTTACAACTGCGACCTGGCAATATTCATTGGTTGCCAATGGATATGAACATTCGGATGTATTGGTTTAGGTCCATTAAATCTCCTCTATATGCCAGTTCGGTCTGTAACTCCCGATTAAGACCATTCCCTTTGCTGTGACCCAATCCAGAGCTTTGTCTGTGAGTGGGAGATGACAAAGTCCACCCTGTTTTTGTCAGAGGTAAAGTAAACTGGGTGATGGTCTATGTACAGGTTACACTGCATGAGAAATCCTTGACATTTCCCTTGGGAGTCGTCATATACGGTAGGTCCCAAATGGCAACAGTACAGGCAGGCAAAAACTATCATACACGGGAGGAGTGAAGGACGGGGGAAAAAAACTGAGCTCCGAGAGAAGTGTGTCTCAAAACAAACAATACCTCACAGTGATGGGGTGCAAGGAACTGAACTAAATAGAGTGGGATGATGACATGCAGGTGTATGAACAGGTGATTAGAATTCCGGTGATTGGGATCTGGAGAGTGAACTGGAACGTGGGCTGCGTTCCGGGGATCTAAGTGTTTGGGAGAGTGAGTAGGACGCAGATGTTACAGATGTAAACAAATGTGTGCACTTATTTGAGAAAAATAAGCTAATAAGGGTCCAACACTATAAAGTTGACATTCATATAATACACATTTCCTGGAGGATTATTTTCCTGCTTTCGCAAACTGGCTCAAATTAAGATCCTACAGCTGTACAAAAAAGAGGGCTAGCAAAAACAGGGCTAGCAATCTGCACATTTACCATATAATATGGTTCAATCCAGCCACACGTCAACAAACTTTTTTCTTCGTCACCACATTTTCACAACAAATTGGACAAAATCATTGCAAATTGCCATGCAAAATGCCAGAATTGCCGCAGCAAAATCAAGCATTTCCTATAGTGCCCAACCTGACATATGAACACGCACAATAGGCCAGGGGTGGGCAACTCCAGTCCTCGGGGGCCTGATTGGTGTCACGCTTTTTCTCCATCCCTAGCAAACACAGCTGATTAATCAAATTGCATTCTAAACTGAAGATGATTAGGTGATTATTGGAATCAGGTGTGTTAGCTGGGGCTGGGGCAAAACTGTGACACCAATCAGGCCCTCGAGGACTGGAATTCCCCACCCCTGTGACTATATACAATGCTATACACTTTGAGCCATGATGCTCTTTGATGTAGAAAGTGGTTTAATTATGAAAAAGTCCCTGCTGGGACATCTATTATTCATGCGTTCTCTTCTTTACACAGGGACATCTCTGCTGCTTATGCAAGTGTGTGTGTGTGTGTGTTTGTGTGTGTATGAATGTCCACGTGAGTATGCGTGTGTGTTTCAACGATGCGGGTGCGGACAGCGAGGTGCTAATTTACTGTTTAAATGGAGTGGTAAAGTTCACAGGGAGACGCTGCCACACAGAGGCTTGTGATTGATTAAACACCTAACATAACTCACAACTAGACAAGCTGACGTTTCATTCAATACTAACCTTATTAGACATGCTAATGGGTCATTTGAATGCGAGATGCTTGTGGAGCTACTACTGGTCATTTTAACTCACTCTACATGGGATGGACACAGGGATGGAAATGAAGCTAGCCCGAGGCTAGTACTTTTCAGACCGGCTAGTAAACAATGTGCCAAACCAGCCCACTGGATAGAGGAATGTTGTATTTTTAAAATATCGCAGAGCACTGATTTTAGACCTGGGCTAGTAAACATTGTGGTCTACTAGCCTGGCTGGCCACTGGCCCAAATCCTTAAATTCCATCCTTGGATGCAAGTGCAGCACATCTATCTGAGCTATTCCAGTAGAGTTCAATAGAGATGACATTGACTTGAAATGATCAGTGTTTCCCAACTCTCTCAATCATTGTTCAGTCAGCCACCTTTCAGACAAGAGAGTAAAATAACATGCTAACAGAGCAGTCACTACGGCAACAACCCTGACTCCACGCGACTATTGTACCTGGTGATTATGCTAAAGATAAATTGTGTGTGTGAATATCAATGCATAAACATAACCAAACACGTATAATAATGCCACACTAACACATCAGCTCAGCCTGATCAAATATTGCAGTCAATCTCAAGTGAGCATGTTACCATGAATTATGACTGACCATTAATTGTCATAACTTTGTTCCAGGTGCCACTAGCAAAGATGGTAAATAAATTAAGATGTATTACTAAAATGGTTATACTTCCGGTCTGTCAGCCTGGTCTCAGAGCCAAACGAAATATACATTTACATATTTATGATAACTTCCAAGAAGTATGATACCTACTAATGATTTAGTTACTTCAGACAGAAACGAAGGTGGAAGGAGGTTGGTCGGGGAAGATGGGTATGCGTAATCCGCAACCGACTAGCAATCCAAAGGTTACATGTTCGAGTCGTGTCGGAGTCAACTGTAGCATTTTATCTTCCCTTCCCCTTATTCTAAACTTAACCCAATTCCCCAACCGGATACATAAATGGATCTAACCTTTGTGATTTTAGTTCGCCTAACCTTCAATATAAATTATTCTATATTGTCATTAGTTATTCTAACCACCAGCGTAAATTCTCCCCAGTAATTGTCCTTTGTTGTTATGATGCAACAAGCAACCTGGTCTCAGAGAAAGATGTATAATACTGTACGTCCACCAAGATGTATGATCATTTACATAATCTAATGTGTATGCTATTGTACGACCAGGTAAGATGTATGATACTACACGTCCTCTTATTGTGTGACCGCAATTCCATTCCAAATGTAACCTAACATAACATATTATAGCGTCACAGATTTACATACAGAATAATATGAATTTCCCTGATACGACGTTGATAAACTCGCATTCATTGGGAAATATGAAGATGGAAGACGGATGTTGACTTTTGAGAAGAGTCCAACCTTGTAGATTTATCTTGCATCAGACTTCCCCATAAGGGAGGTCTTGTGGCCTATCGGGTGAGAGGACAGCAACAGAATGGTGATTATACATTTTTCAGACCCCACAGAGAGAGAGAGAGGGAGATGGAGAGAGATTTCTGTAACCTCTACAGAAGAGAAGAGCTTTATGTTCCACAAAGGATATTATTCAACCCCATTCACAATAGTGGGGTGGGGGGGAAAAATAGGACAATCAATGTAAGATCGGGAGAGAGATTGGCAGACAAGAAAAATAGAGACTCTCTCTCTCTCTTTCGTCATTCACAGTCAATCACCCCTTCCCTCCCTCCAACTCCGTCCATTCACAGACCCACTGAACAGCTACAGCACAAGTAAAGGTCATTTCCATCCTGGCATTCACCTCAGATATCTCCCATGTCCAGGTGTTCCCCTTTTCTCCAAAATGCCTTGTCAGTTCATTGTAATTCCTCAGGAGGACGTTAGCTGGCCAGTTAGCTGCTGTTTTACCGAAAGAGAAGAGATGGGAACAGACAGACAGACAGAGCAGAGCAGATCAGGTGATCCTCCAGCATTTTAAACAAGGCTGATCAACTGGCTGTGGAGAATCTCTCTGGAGGCGGTAGAAACGCACACCTGGTGTGGATAATCTCTCATATTAAAAGTTCACAGAGTGTCCTTGTTGCCTCGGCTGTTGTTGTTGTTATTTTCTGACGGCGAGCAGAGGGTCCTCAGAGGTAACTGAGCACTCAGTGGACCAAATCATCTTCTGGAGAAGCACTTCTCACGCCATGGAGGTAAGGCCTGACAGATGCTGTGTGTGTGTGTGTGTGTGTGTGTGTGTGTGTGTGTGTGTGTGTGTGTGTGTGTGTGTGTGTGTGTGTGTGTGTGTGTGTGTGTGTGTGTGTGTGTGTGTGTGTGTGTGTGTGTGTGTGTGTGTGTGTGTGTGTGTGTGTGTGTGTGTGTGTGTGTGTGTGTGTGTGTTGAACTTTCTCCATTTATAGACAATTTGTCTTACCGTGGACTGATGAACATCGAGGCTTTTATAGATACTTTTGTAACCCTTTTTATGCAAGTCAACAATTCTTAATCTTAGGTCTTCTGAGATCTATTTTGTTCCCGGCATGGTTCACATCAGGCAATGTGTTTTGTGAATAACAAACTCAATTTTTTAAATTTTTTTTTATTGGGCAGGGCAGCTCTAACCAACATCTCCAATCTCGTCTCATTGATTAGACTCCAGGTTAACTGACTCCTGACTCCAAATAGCTTTTGGAGAAGTGATTAGCCTAGGGGTTCACATACTTTTTTCAACCTACACTGTGAATGTTTAAATGCTGTATTCAACATAGACAAGAAAATACAATAATTCGTGTGTTATTAGTTTAAGCAGACTATGTTTGTCTATTCTTGTGGCTTAGATGAAGATCAGATCAAATTTTATGACCACTTTATGCAGAAATCCAGGTAATTCCAAAGGGTTCACATAGTTTTTCTTGCCACTGTACATAACAGAGACTGCCAAGAGAAACACACGGACAGTAGTAATGACAGGGAATGAGAGATATAGAGTAAAAGAGACAAAGGTAAAAGAGCAACATAACAACCATGACTTTACACACACACGCACTCAGAAACAGAACATTGTGAAGTTCTGGTCACCAGCCATTACTTTCCTCCTCTAACCCCACAGGACTGGTGTTCTGCCTGTTGGCTGTTATCATGAGGGCTGAGAGGAGAGAGAGAGTGGGTGGAAAGAAAGAGAATGTGTGTGTGTGTGTGTGTGTGTGTGTGTGTGTGTGTGTGTGTGTGTGTGTGTGTGTGTGTGTGTGTGTGTGTGTGTGTGTGTGTGTGTGTGTGTGTGTGTGTGTGTGTGTGTGTGTGTGTGTGTGTGTGTGTGTGTGAATTTAAATGAACACAACAAAACCAACGGAAAAAATATACATCACAATGATTAACCCTAAAGACCCGAAGTGATCAAAAACATAATTTCGCTTTTGAGCTACTGGTTACCGAAATAAAAATACAATTTACCATGATTTCTGTCTTAATATGGAGGAATGTAAAATAATATCTGTTTTGTATACTAGTGTATGCTGACTCAAAAATGCACTTTTGCCACAGAGGTAGATGTACAGTGCATTCTGAAAATATTCAGACCCCTTGACTTTTTCCACTTTTTTTTACATTACAGCCCTTTTCTAAAATGCATAAAAATGTTTCCCCTCATCAATCTACACACAATACCCCATAATGACAAAGCACAAAATGAGTTATCTTTATCTTTAAAATGGTGTATAATACTTGTATCTTTGAGGAATTTTTATGATGAGATTTCTGTTGTTTGAATTTGGCGCCCTGCACTTTCACTGGCGGTTGTCATATCGATCCCGTTTACTGGATTTCATCCGTAAGAAGTTTTTAAATTATAAAACATTTCTCGACCATAGAGAGAGAGAGGGAGAGAAGAGAAAAGAGAGAGAGGGAGAGAAGAGAGCGAGATCAGGTGTGTGTGTGTATATATAAGTCTGTATGTGTAAGCAAGCATGTAATTGAGTACGTGTGTGTTCATATCCACTCCATAATGTTCAGATATTTTTACAGTTCCCATACCTTCTTTTTTTTCGTAACCTGAAGTCCCTGTAGAATTTAGTATAGCCACGGTGTTATTGAGCTGTCTCATAATAGCTGTCCATCTATAAAGAGTTTGTCCACAATGATAAAGGCACGCGTACCATCAGGTGGTGGTCCTTCTGGAAGGTTCTAGCATCTCCACAGAGGAACTCTGGAGCTCTTTCAGAGTGACCATTGGGAGTGACCTTTCCCCCAGATTGCTCAGTTTGGCTGGGCGGTCAGCTCTAGGAAGAGTCTTCGTGGTTCCAAACTTGCTCAGTTTGGAAGAGTCTGGCTCTTGGTTGTTCCAAACTTCTTCCATTTAAGAATGATGGAGGCCACTGCGTTCTTGGGAACCTTCAATGCTCCTGAAATGTTTTGGTACCCTACCCCAGATCTGTGCCTCAACACAATCCTGTCTCGGAGCTCTACGGACAATTCCTTGGATCTCATGGCTTGGTTTTTGCTCTGACAATCACTGTCAACTGTGGGACCTATATAAACAAGCGTGTGCCTTTCCAAATCATGTCCAATCAATTGAATTTACCACAGGTGGACTCCAATCAAGTTGTAGAAACATCTCAAGGATGTTCAATGGAAAAAGGATGCACCTGATGTTAGCGTGTGTAAAAGAGGCGAAGTCAAGTGCAGGAGAGTAGCGTGATGTAAACAGGTGCACTTTATTAAAGTTCCAAAGCGAGAGCACAACATAAATAAAATGCGCTCAAAAACACAGAACACAACAAAAGTATAGCGCGTAAAAAGACACCACAGTAACATGAAACAATTACACACAAAACATGATTGGAAACAGAGGGTTAAATACAAGTAGCTTAATTGGGGAAATGAAAACCAGGTGTGTTTGGAAACAAGACAAGACAAATGGATATATGAAAAATGGAGCGGCGATGGCTAGAAAGCCGGTGACTTCGATTGCCGAACGCTGCCCGAACAAGGAGAGGAGCCGACTTCGGCGGAAGTCGTGACACCTGAGCTGAAGTACGAGTCTCATAGTGAAGGGTCTGAATACTTATGTAAATAAGGTATTTCTGTTTTTTATTTTGAATACATTTGCAAAAATGTCTCAATCACCATCCCTACGGTGATGCATGGAGGTGGCAGCATCATGCTGTGGGGATGTTTTTCAGCGGCAGGGACTGGGAGACTAGTCAGGATCGAGGGAAAGATGAACGGAGCACAGTACAGAGAGATCCTTGATGAAAACCTGCTACAGAGCGATCAGGACCTCAGACTGGTGCGAAGGTTCACCTTTCAACAGGACAATGACCCTAAGCACACTGCCAAAACAATGCAGGAGTGGCTTCGGGACAAGTCTCAATGTCCTTGAGTGGCCCAGCCAGAGCCAGGGCTTGACCCGATCAAACATCTCTGGAGAAATTAGTTCACCGGGCTGTAGTGAAACCTATTCTAATTCAACTAAGTAAACCAAACGGACTGTTCGTCTAATTTCTACATTGACACAGTATGTATTGTTTCAATATAGCTATTTACATGGAATTCATTAGGAGTAGCTTGCTGCTAGTTTAACTAAATATAAATATTCATAGTGTTTTCAGTGATTAATTACTTTCATACCAATTTATGAAACAAAACCTTGTAAATAATGGCTAGATTAATTTATTGCTATATTCTTGCTGAAGCAGTACAGATTCCTCAATAGAAATGTAAAGTTAAGCGCTGAGGTAATTGTTTTCATGGAAAGGGACTGAATTCATCTCCCCTGGGAGATTATACTGCCTACTGACGGTTTGTTTTCCTTTGTCGGTGTAACCGATGTGAAATGGCTAGCTAGTTAGCGGTGGTGCGCGCTAATAGCGTTTCAATCGGTGACGTCACTCACTTTGAGACCTTGAAGTAGTGGTTCCCCTTGCTCTGCAAGGGCCGCGGCTTTTGTGGAGCGATGGGTAACGATGTTTCGTGGGTGATTGTTGTTGATGTGTGCAGAGGGTCCCTGGTTCACGCCCGGGGCGAGGGGACGGACTAACGTTATACTGTTACATCTGTTTATGACGGGGATAATAAAGTTGTGCAATTCAAATAAATTATTTTGGGGGAGGGAGAGGAATAATGAACTTGCCCAATATACCAACTACATCATATGATGTTAACGTCAGTCAGACTCGGTAAGAAGCCTATACTGATGTGCATGCTTTTGTGTCTTTTATTCGTTCTGCTAAATTGCCCCCCAAAAACAGGGAAATAAACCAAAAAATAAAAATAAAAAAAGAGCCCGGACTTCCAAATGCCTGTATCTTTGTCAGCATCTGTGAAAGCGAGTCAGACAACGGGAACACTGCCAAGACGCTGCTATACAAATATATTCTTGACTCCCTTTGATTCTATTCTCACCTCTCTCTGTATCTCTCGCTCTCTGTATCTCTTGCTCACTGTCTCTTTTGCTCTCTGTCTCTCTCACTCTCTGTCTCTCTCTACTTTTAAAAGCCTCCTTCATTTGTGAGGTGAGGACCAGTCGATGAAAAAGTTATGTATAGTGGATTAATTTGTATTGCTGTTGTTTTGATCCGTTGCTATGGAGACCCGTGAACCACAAACCTGAATACTTTCTATGGCCCTAAACAGAAATGTAGAGTAGCTTATATTTGCAAATAGGCTGCTAATAGGTTCTGATTTTGTACAGCAACAACTGTCTGTGAGTCATATTAGTGTCACGGGCGGAACCCGGGTCTCCCACGGGAGACACCAACTTCTTGACAAATAAACAAAGAGGGTAACACTGATTTAACACTGAGTCTCAGGCAGGGCTACATCAAATCAAATACTATTGGTCACATGCACATATTTAGAAGATGTCATTGCGGGTGTAACAAAATGCATCAGCACAACACCGTTAGCCTGACTCATGTCCACTACACTACAACTAATGCAAAGAGGAAATCATACAAAGTCTTTTTTTTCATTCACACGTATACAACCATTATCTACATGCATGTACACACTGCTATATCTAGCTTAGTTGTCAAAGAATGCACACCTGCACAGTTTCACATTGTACATCACTCTCTCGTTTAATGACATGTGCCACTCATTCTGACAACCCATTCATCCGTAAAGCAGCACACTGTCGTAAACCATAACAACGTACAGTACGGCGAACAGCACGTCGTACCATACATAACATTTCCCCCTCCAAAACCAGGGACTGGTACATTTATAAACATGTCCATAGGCCAAGAACCTAGAGTGACACCTGTAAGAAAGAAACATTAACCCTTAAACGGAAGAGGTAAATAATGACGCTCCAAACTAGCCTGTTCAGTCCATTAACCTGGAGGTTGACTAAGACACCTAACGGAGCCTAAGAATGAAAGGAGGTTAAGTAGGCCCCCAGATGAGCGTGGCTCGTTCGTGCCCTTATAGGCCCTTCTTCAGCCGCCCCCGCTTGTGGCTCTGGACCTTGGGGAGCCCACAGAGGCTGGGGCTCGGGTGGTAGTAGTGGAGGAGGTGATTCAGGTGGCGTCTCTGGCCTGTATGTCAGTTTTGTGGGCATTTGTACACTGCTCAAAAAAATAAAGGGAACACTTAAACAACACAATGTAACTCCAAGTCAATCATACTTCTGTGAAATCAAACTGTCCACTTAGGAAGCAACACTGATTGACAATACATTTCACATGCTGTTGTGCAAATGGAATAGACAAAAGGTGGAAATTATAGGCAATTAGCAAGACACCCCCAATAAAGGACTGATTCTACAGGTGGTGACCACAGACCACTTCTCAGTTCCTATGCTTTCTGGCTGATGTTTTGGTCACTTTTTATTTTTATTTTATTTATTTATTTATTTTATCCCATTTTCTCCCCAATTTTCGTGGAATCCAATCGCTAGTAATTACTACCTTGTCTCATCGCTACAACTCCCGTACGGGCTCGGGAGAGACGAAGGTCGAAAGCCATGCGTCCTCCGAAGCACAACCCAACCAGCCGTACTGCTTCTTAACACAGCGCGCCTCCAACCCGGAAGCCAGCCGCACCAATGTGTCGGAGGAAACACCGTGTACCTGGCCCCCTTGGCTGGCTCGCACTGCGCCCGGCCCGCCACAGGAGTCACTGGAGCGCGATGAGACAAGGATATCCCTACCGGCCAAACCCTCCCTACCCCGGACGACGCTATGCCAATTGTGCGTCGCCCCACGGACCTCCCGGTCGCGGCCGGCTGCGACAGAGCCTGGGCGCGAACCCAGAGACTCTGGTGGCGCAGATAGCACTGCGATGCAGTGCCCTAGACCACTGCGCCACCCGGGAGGCCCGTTTTGGTCACTTTTGAATGCTGGCGGTGCTCTCACTAGTGGTAGCACGAGACGGAGTCTACAACCCACACAAGTGGCTCAGGTAGTGCAGCTCATCCAGGATGGCACATCAATGCGAGCTGTGGCAAGAAGGTTTGCTGTGTCTGTCAGCGTAGTGTCCAGAGCATGGAGGCGCTACCAGGAGACAGGCCAGTACATCAGGAGACGTGGAGTAGGCCGTAGGAGGGCAACAACCCAGCAGCAGGACCGCTACCTCCTCCTTTGTGCAAGGTGGAGCACTGCCTGAGCCCTGCAAAATGACCTCCAGCAGGTCATGGGTGCCCCTCAGCCTATTTTTTTGAGCAGTGTATTTCTTGAGGGGCAGGGACTATTCTGATGCGGCTGGAGTGCCAGCGTGATCCATTGCCCAGCATGAAGGTGGTGGGCCCCAGTTGTCGACTGACCTGCAAGGGGTCCGACCAGAATGAGGTCATTTTGTTGCACCGCTGAGACTGTCGGGCTCAGACCCAGTCTAACACTTGGATGACCGGCTTCTTCACCCTGTGTGCCTTGTCGAATTCGAGATGGTCAGTGATCTGTTTGTTGACTTGGCTTTCGAAGACCTTAGATAGGCAGGGCAGGATGGATATAGGTCTGTAACAGTTTGGGTCCAGGGTGTCTCCCCCTTTGAAGAGGGGGATGACCGCGGCAGCTTTCCAATCCTTGGGGATCTCAGATGATACGAAGGAGAGTTTGAACAGGCTGGCTCACAAATAACAAAATATACAGCCAACAGACATAACATCCCCAATAACACACACAAAATAATTAAGGTTCCTCAAAGGTTCTTTGGGAAGGGTGACGGTTCTATGTGGAACCAAATTGACTCAAAAAACGCTTTGAGCCCTTTAATGGTTCTTTGTAGTTCAAAATAGGGATTGGGGAAGGTTCTTTATAGAACCATGAAATCAAATTCTCTTTAAAAGTTCCATAAAGAACCACATAAAAGGTTTTTTTGGTGCTACTGTATATAGAACCCTTTTTTAATTGTTCTTTACAGAACCTAAGGAAAGGGTTCTTTATGGCAATGTACAGGTTTCATTTAAAACCTTATGACCATGGTTCTTTACAGAACCTTTAATAAAGAGGTTCCATATAGCACCAAAAAGGGTTCCCATATGGTTATGTAGAATATAGAATATATAGAATCATTTGTTTTTAGTGTGTACATACATAAATGTACTGAACAAATATATAAATGGAACATGCAACAATTTCAAAGATTTTACTGAGTTACAGTTCATATAAGGAGATCAGTCCATTTAAATACATTCACTAATATATGGATTTCACATGACTGGGAATACAGATATGCATCTGTTGGTCACAGATACTGTACCTTTAAAAAAAAGTTGCGTGGATCAGAAAACCAGTACGTATCTGGTGTGACCACCATTTGCCTCATGCAGTGCGACACATCTCCTACGCATAGAGTTGGTCAGGCTGTTTATTGTGGCCTGTGGAATGTTGTCAATCCAGAGCATCCTAAACATGCTCAATGGGTGACATGCCTGGTGAGTATACAGACCAGGGAAGAACTATGACATTTTCATCTTCTAGGAATTGTGTACAGATCCTTGTGCCATGGGGCTGTGCATTATCATGCTGAAACATGAGGTGATGGCGGCGGGTGAATGGCACGACAATGGGCCTCAGGATCTCATCAAAGTATCTCTGTGCATTCCAATTGCCATCGATAAAATGCAATTGTTTTTGTTGTACATAGCTTATGCCTGCCCATACCATAACCCCACCGCCACCATGGGGCACTCAGTTCACAATGTTGACATCAGCAAACTGCTCGCCCACACGACGCCATACTCGCGGTCTGCAATTGTAAGGCCGGTTGGACGTACTGTGATATTCTCTAAAACGACGTTGGAGAGGAATGAACTAGAGCTAGAGGAATGAACATTCAATTCTCTGGCAACAGCTCTGGTGGACATTCCTGCAATCAGCATGCCAATTGCACGCTCCCTCAAAACTTGTGTTGTGTGACCAAACTGCACATTTTAGAGTGGCCTTTTATTGTCCCCAGCACTAGGTGCACCTCTGTAATGATCATGCTGTTTAATCAGCTTGTTGATATGTCACACTTGTCAGGTGGATGGATTACCTTGGCAAAGGAGAAATGCTCACTAACATGGATGTAAACAAATTTGAGGAAAACATTTGATAGAAATAAGATTTTTGTGGTTATGAAACATTTCTGGGATCTTTTATTTCAGTTCATGAAACATGGGACCAACACTTTACATGTTGTATTCATCATTTTGTTCAGTGTAGAATATGATATTATTTTGGTCCCTCTTGGAGTCGAGGGCATCCAATAAGCTCCTGGATGAACTGGCTTAATATGCATTGTTAATGTAATGTATGAAAAAGAACAAGCAGTGTTGCATTTTTAATATTCAACTATGCAGCGATAACTACAAAAACTCTTAATATTCATGGGGAAAACATGTTATTGAAAAGTTTTTGGGGGGCTGATTCCAATGGTTTTCATGCCAATTTTAAATGTCTTTCATTTTACTATTGACTTCAATCTAACTGACTGATTGCATGGCTTTCAGGGCTGAACGGGGCATTCTAAATACCTGCGTCTCATTAAAATATTCCATTAGAAAGCAGCTCTCCGTGTGATCGTTTCCGAAAGTATTTGCTCATGAACCTGAAAATATTAGCAAGCCAACTAAGAACGGTTGAACCTTTTCAATAATGCATGGGGAGTGCTTTGGGGACTCCAGCAGGGACGATATTGATAGATTTTTATTCATCTATTCCACAGAGCTGTTATGTGTTTACCACCAGGTCCCTCGTAGAGGTGGTGGTTATAAAAGGTGCTCAATTAGCTTTACATCTTCTATTCTCCCAGTCAGAACATTAGCAGGAGAACTAGTGGTTTTAAAAGAGAGAAAGAAAGAGAGAGAGGACAGGAGGAGAGAGAGGATAGGTAAAGAGAGGAAAGAGAGAGGACAGGGAAAGAGAAGAGAGAGAGAGAAGAGAGAGAGAGAAGAGAGAGAGAAGAGAGAGAGGACAAGTGAAAAGAGGAAAGAGAGAGGAGAGCGAGAGGACAGGTAAAGAGAAGAGAGGGAGAGGACAGGTAAAGAGAGGAGAGAGAGAGGAGAGGGAGGACAGGCAAACAGAGGAGAGAGGACATGTAAAGATACTTTTTTGTATGGAAGTTTTTGTATGGAGGTCAATGTGAGAGTGTCAAATTTGGCCATCAAAAAATGTAATTGCTATTTGCTACGTGAGGTTTATTTGATCGAATAGAAGTTTTGTAATGATTAGGTTATTACGAGTTTACTGATATAAGTAGGACACATAACATCCAGGCAACTTTGAGAAAAAACTCTTTATATCAGAGTTGTCTCGAAATGGCTATTCATATTCATGACATGAGGCTGGTAGCATCAGTGGTGTAAAGTACTTAAGTAAAAATACATTACAGTACTACTTAAGTCGTTTTGGGGGGCATCTGTGCTTTACTTTACTATTTATATTTTTTCCAATTTTTACTTTTACTTCACTGCATTCCTAAAGAAAATAATTTTAACTTTTTACTCCATACATTTTCCCTGACACCCAAAAGTAATCGTTACATTTTGACATGAAAATGGTCCAATTCACACACTTATCAAGAGAACATCCCTGTTCATCCCTACTGCCTCTGATCTGGCAGACTCGCTAAACACAAATGCTTCATTTGTAAATAATGTCTGAATGTTGGAGTGTGCCCCTGCTCTCCGCCAATAAAACAAAAACGGGAAAATTGTACCGTCTGGTTTGCTTAATATAAGGAATTTGAAATGATTCATACTTTTACTTTTGATACTTAAGTATATTTAAAACCAAATACTTTTGGACTTTTACTCAAGCAGTATTTTACTGGGTGACTTCCACTTTTACTTGAGTCATTTTCTATTAAGGTATCTTTACTTTTACTCAAGTATGACAATTTTGTATTTTTTCTACCACTGGGTAGCATAGCATCTCTCTCCATTGAATACAGGCGGTTGGCGTCAACAACCGTCATCAAATATTTAAAAAAGTATGAAAATAACAAGATGTATCCACCAATCCAAAGAGAGGAATAGGCGGGAGCTAGAAAGCCCACCGTTCCATTCTGTGGACAATGAATCCCATTGTTAGAGCGGAGACATAAGTATCTCATTATTATATCAAAATCTTTGGTATGTGTTTGTTCACTGCATGGGTGTGAGAAATAGAGAACAGGGAGAGTGAGAAGAAAGGAAGAGGAAGAAAGAAGGATGAGCGAGAGAGAGAACTACCAGCGTCCTGTTTAATAGTAAAAGAAACTCAACTGAACTCCTTAACTGAACTTATTATTATTACATATTCATTATTCCGAAACCCACTCTTTTTGTGCTTAAATATTACATAAATATGTGGTATCACTGCAGCCCACACACTACATTCATTACCATTTATTTGAGCAAGCGGCTAGTATACATAACTTTAATGTGCATATTATCAATTTATGCAACACCAGTGGCAAACATTAGCCCACAACATACAGTAATATTCTAGTAAGACTGTAATGTTTGCAATGGGAGTCGGGAAGCATGTTCATGGAGTGCATCATTTAATAAACAAATGAACAAAACAAGAAACATGAACAACGCACAGACAAGAAACAGAAACAATGACACCTGGGGAAGGAACCAAAGGGAGTGACAAAAATAGGGAAGGTAATTAAGGAGGTGATGGAGTCCAGGTGAGTCTGATGACGCGTAGGTGCAAGTAACGATGGGAACAGGTGTGCGCCATAACGAGCAGCCTCGTGACCTAGAGGCTGGAAAGGGAGATCACGTGACATAAACATTCAAACTGTAGCTATCATTGCCACCTTTTGTATAGTGCCGTGAGTAAATACTGAGCAGTGATACCAAACTTAAGGTGGCTATAAATAAACTTTATATCACTGTCTATGTTCCACTGCTTTACTATGTCGCATAGATTTGAGAGAAAGTTAGGCCCATTCAACTTCACATATTCATACTGTCTCCACTGGCCACCCGGATAAGAATATCTGCATCACACTGCATAAGGTCTACACGTTCTTAGCTGTCTATCAACCCGTAGGACTGCATCAGGTCTGTATGACATCACTCCTACACTATCATTGCCGTCATGTCGACGCACTGCTAGCGGCAGTTGAGTAGGCTGTAATAGCATCTGTAGACGTACTGTATATGTCTAGAAGAGGTGGAAATCGAATCACATCACAAAGTTAACATAGCGTTAGACACACGTAAAGCAAATGTTTCATACACTTTGTTACATATCAACAGACAGATAGGATGTAGTATGGGTAGAATCCCCAGGAGGAGACAGGCCTCCGGAGGAGAATGTCTCCCTGTTCAAACAGTGCTGTAGGAGATTAGCAGTTAGAGAGAGATAATGCAGTGCCGTGCGAGGGATTGAGAGGGGGTAGTGAGGGAGAGAGAGAGAGAGAAAGAGAGAGAGAGAGAGCTTAAGCCCCACTCTACAGATACAGAGCAATCGGAAAGTATTCAGACCCCTTGACTTTTTCAACATTTTGTTACCTTACAGCCTTATTCAAAAATGTATTAAATCGTTTTTTTCCCTCTCATCAATCTACATAAAAACAGATTATAAAAACTTTCCTCAGTTACTTTGTTGAAACATTTTTGGCAGCGATTACAGCCTCGTGTCTTCTTGGGTATGACACTGCAAGCTTGGCACAGCTGTATTTGGGGAGTTTCTCCTATTCTTCTATGCTGATCCTCTCAAGCTCTGTCAGATTAGATGGGGAGCGTCGCTGCACAGCTATTTTCAGGTCTCTCCAGAGATGTTCGATCAAGTTCAAGTCCAGACTCTGGCTGGGCCACTCAAGGACATTCAGACACTTGTCCCAAAGCCATTTCATTGTCTTGGCTGTGTGCTTAGGGTCGTTGTCCTGTTGGAAGGTGAATCATCGCCTAAGTCTGAGGTCCTGAATGCTCTGGAGCAGGTTTTCATCAAGGATCTCTCTGTACTTTGCTCTGTTCATCTTTCCCTCGAGTCTGACTAGTCTCCCAATCCCTGCTGCAGAAAAACATCCCCACAGCATGATGCTTCCACCACCATGCTTCACCGTAGGGATGGTGCAAGGTTTCCTCTAAATGTGACATTTGGCATTCAGGCCAAAGAGTTTGATCTTGGTTTCATCAGACCAGAGAATCTTGTTTCTCATGGTCTGAGAGTCTTTAGATGCCTTTTGACAAACTCCAAGAGGGCTGTCATGTGCCTTTTACTGAGGAATGGCTTCCGTCTGGCCACTCTACCATAAATACCTGATTGGTGGAGTGCTGCAGAGGTGGTTCTCCTTCTGGAAGAACTCTGGAGCTCTATCAGAGTGACCATTGGGTTCTTGGTCACCTCCCTGACCAAGGTCCTTCTCCCCCGATTGCTCAGTTTGGCCGGGCGGCCAGCTATAGGACGAGTCTTGGTGGTTCGAAACTTCTTCGATTTAAGAATGATGGAGGCCACTGTGTTCTTGGGGAGCTTCAATACTGCAGACATTTTTTGGTACCCTTCCCCAGATCTGTGCCTCGACACAATCCTGTCTCGGAGCTCTACAGACAATTCCTTTGACTTCATGGCTTGGTTTTTGCTCTGACATGCACCGTCAAATGTGGGACCTTATATAGACAGGTGCGTGCCTTTCTTAAGCATGTCCAATCAATTGAATTTACCACAGGTGGACTACAATCAAGTTGTAGAAACATCTCAAGGATGATCAATGGAAAGAGAATACACCTGAGGTCAATTTCGAGCCTCATTGCAAAGGGTCCGAATATTTATGTAAATAAGGTATTTCTGTTTTTTATTTTTTATACATTTGCCAACATTTCTAAAAACCTGTTTTCGCTTTCCTATTATAGGGTATTGTGTATAAATTTTAGAATAAGGCTGTTATAAACTTCTTCGGGATAGGGGGCAGTATTCGGAAGTTTGGATGACTGAGGTGCCCAAAGTAAACTGCCTGTTACTCAGGCCCAGAAGCGAGGATATGCATATAATTGGTTGTATTGGATAGAAAACACTCTAACGTCTCCAAAACCGTTAAAATAATGTCTGTGAGTATAACAGAACTGATATGGCAGGTGAAAACCCGCGCGTGGATGAGGGGGTGCACTTCGTTATTTATCTCCGGTAATGAACATACTATTCTCCGTCTTAAATTGTATAGTTTATTTACATATCAGGGTACCTGAGGATTGATTAGAAACGTTTCACTTGTTTGGACGAAGTTTATTGGTAACTTTTGGGATTCATTTGTATGCATTTTGAACGAGGGAAAACGGTGGATTACTAAATCAAGCGCGCCAAATAAACTGACTTTTTTGGGATAAAAAGAAGGACTTTATCGAACAAAACGATCATTTGCTATGTAGCTGGGACCCTTGAAATTGAAGATCTTCAAAGGTAAGTGATTTATTTTATCGCTATTCCTGACTTTCGTGACGCCTCTGCTTGTTTGGAAAATGTTTGTAATGCTTTTGTATGCAGGGCGCTGTCCTCAGATAATTGCATGGTATGCATCGCCGTAAAGACTTTTTGAAATCTGACAAAGTGGTGTGATTAACAAGAAGTTAAGCTTTTAAACGATGTAAGACACTTGCATTTTCATGAATGTTTAATATTACAAATGTATTTTTTTTTTTTTTTCGCGCACTGCAATTTCACAGGATGTTAGCGAAGTGGGATGCTAGCGTCCCACTGTTCCAAAAGAAGATTTTATGAAGCAAAATGTGGAAAAAGTCGAGGGGTCTGGAAACTTTCCAAATGCACTGTATATCAACGAATTGGCAAGGGCACTAGAACAGTCTGCACCACCCGGCCTCACCCTACTAGAATCTGAAGTCAAATGTCTACTGTTTGCTGATGATCTGGTGCTTCTGTCACCAACCAAGGAGGGCCTACAGCAGCAACTAATCATCTGCACAGATTCAGTCAGACATGGGACCTGACAGTAAATCCAAGTAAGACAAAGATAATGGTGTTCCAAAAAAGTTCCAGTTTCCAGGACCACAAATTCAAATTCCATCTAGACACTGTTGCACACAAAAAAGTAGACACACCTCGGCCTAAACATTAGTGCCACAGGTAACTTCCACAAAGCTGTGAACGATCTGAGAGAAAAGGCAAGGGCTTTCTATGCCATCAAGAGGAACATAACATTTTATATACCAATTAGGATCTGGCTAAAAATACTTGAATCAGTTATAGAACCCATTGCCCTTTATGGTTGTGAGGTCTGGGGTCTGATCACCAACCAAGAATTCACAAAATGGGATAAACACTAAATTGAGACTCTGCATGCATAATTCTGCAAAAATATCCTCTTTGTGCAACACAAAACACCAAATAATGCATGCAGAGCAGAGTTAAGCCGATACCCGGTTATTATCAAAATCCAGAAAAGAGCCGTGGAATAGGGGACTCTTCTCCAGGTTCATCTCTCTGTAGGTGACGGCTTTGTAAAGGAAGGTTTGGAAATCGCTTCCTTTTAGGTGGTTATAGAATTTAAGGGTCTGTTTACAAACAGACCCCACAGAGCTCCAGGACAGCAACACAATTAGACCCAACCAAATCATGAGAAAACAAAAAAATATTTACTGGACACATTGGAAACAATTAACAAAAAAACAGAGCAAACTAGAATGTTATTTGGCCCTAAACAGAGAGTACACAGTGGGAGAATACCTGACCACTGTGATTGACCCAAACTTACGGAAAGCTCTGACTATGTACAGACTCAGTGAGCATAGCCTTGCTATTGAGAAAGGCCGACGTAGGCAGACCTGGCTCTCAAGAGAAGTCAGGCTATGTGCACAATGCCCACAAAATGAGATGGAAACTGAGCTGCTCTTCCTAACCTCCTGACAAATATATTACCATATTAGAGACACATACTTCCCTCAGATTACACAGATCGACAAAGAATTCGAAAACAACCCATATTTATGTTTATTTATTTTCCCTTTTGTACTTTAACAATTTACACATCGTTACAACACTATATAGACATAATATGACATTTAAAATGTCACATGAGAGAGAGAAATAGAGAGAGGTAAGAGATGACGTATGAGATTCACTCGGACCTGATGATAACGGGACAGTAAGTCCACTAATAACAGATATCTCTGCAAGAAAAATACTGCAAACATCAAATTACACATTATCGACATGCAGAGAAGAACAGCAATAGGCAATAGATTGAGTAACCCAGATCTTTCTCTCCCACGTAAATTACAGCCATTTAACTCTCCCCAGCTGAAGGTGACGTTAGTTAAATGTGACCGTGGCATTTACATTAGGGTGATAGTGACACGGCTTAGCAAACACAGAGAGAGTTAACCCTGCTAATCTCTTCTTCATTGGTGAAAGGACACCTTAATTGCCTGTTGGGCTGCCATGGATTGAAATCAATTATCTGAGTGAGGGCACAAAGGTAAGAAGGGATGAAGGATGAAAGGATGAAGAAAAGAGAGTGAGGGTGGCATGGAAGTGTAACAGCCCCATCTTTTATGTAGCAGGATTAGACGGGGGGCCTAATAGAGACCAGGTATCTCTCTACTAGACGGGGATGGGGCTAATAGAGGCTGGGGGTCTCAATTCAATTCAAGGTCATTAATGGCATGGGAAACGTATGTGAACATTGCCAAAGCAAGTAAAGTAGATAATAAACAAAAGTGAAATAAACAATAAAAAATGAACAGTAAACATTACACTCACAGAAGTTCCAAAATAATAAAGACATTTCAAATGTCATATTATGTCTATGTACAGTATTGTAACGACGTGCAAATAGTTAAAGTACAAAAGGGAAAATAAATAAACATAAATATGGGTTGTATTTACAATGGTGTTTGTTCTTCACTGGTTGCCCTTTTCTTGTGGCAACAGGTCACAAATCTTGCTGCTGTGATGGCACACTGTGGTATTTCACCCAAAAGATATGGGAGTATCAAAATTGGGGGGTTTTCAAATTCTTTGTGGATCTGTGTAATCTGAGGTAAATGTGTGCCTCTAATATGGTCATACACTTGGCAGGAGGTTAGGAAGTGCAGCTCAGTTTACACCTCATTTTGTGGGCAGTGAGCACATAGCCTGTCTTCACTTGAGAGCCAGGTCTGCCTACGTCGGCCTTTCTCAATAGCAAGACTATGCTCATTGAGTCTGTACATAGTCAGAGCTTTCCGTAAGTTTGGGTCAGTCACAGTGGTCAGGTATTCTGCCACTGTGTACTTTCTGTTTAGGGCCAAATAGCATTCTAGTTTGCTCTGTTATTTTGTTAGAGCTCCAGGACCAGCTTGCTTAGTGGACTCTTCTCCAGGATCATCTCTCTGTTGTTATGGAAGGTTTGGGAATCGCTTCCTTTTAGGTGGTTGTAGAATTTAACAGCTCTTTTCTGGATTTTGATAATTAGCGGGTATCGGCCTAATTCTGCTCTGCATGCATTATTTGGTGTTTAACATCGTACAAGGACGATATTTTTGCAGAATTCTGCATGCAGTCTCAATTTGATGTTTGTCCCATTGGTTGGTGAGCAGACCCAAGACCTCACAACCATAAAGGGCAATGGGTTCTATAACTGATTCAAGTATTTTTAGCCAGATCCTAATTGGTGTGTCGAATATTATGTTCCTTTTGAATGCATAGTGGGCCCTTCTTGCCTTGTCTCTCAGCTCGTTCACAGCTTTGTGTAAGTTACCTTTGGCGCTGATGTTTAGGCCGAGGTATGTATCTTTTTTTGTGTGCTCTAGGGCAACGATGTCTAGATGAAATTTGTATTTGTGGTCCTGGTGACTGGACCATTATTTTTGTCTTACTGAGATTTACTGTCAAGGCCCAGGTCTGACAGAATCTGTGCAGAAGATGTAGGTGCTGCTGTAGGCCCTCCTTGGTTGGTGACAGAAGCACCAGATCATCAGCAAACAGTAGACATTTGACTTCAGATTCTAGTAGAGTGAGGCCGGGTGGTGCAGACTGTTCTAGTGCCCTTGCCAATTCGTTGATATATATGTTGAAGATGGTGGGACTTAAGCTGCATCCCTGTTTCACCCCACGGCTCTCTGGAAATATTTTTTTTTTTAAATCAACAAAGCATGAGAAGACTTTGCCTTTGTTTTGGTTTGTTTCTCAATAAGCGTGTGCAAGGTGAATACGTGGTCTGTCTTATGGTAATTGGGTAAAAGCCTATTTGACATTTGCTCAGTACATTGTTTTCAATGAGGAAACGAACTAGTCTGCTGTTAATGATAATGCAGAGGATTTTCCCAAGGTTGCTGTTAACGCATATCCCACAGTAGTTACTGGGGTCAAATTTGTCTCCACTTTTGTAGATTGGGGTGATCAGTCCTTGGTTCCAAATATTGGGGAAGATGCCAGAGCTAAGGATTATGTTATAGCCAATTGGAATTTGTGGTCTGTGTATTTCATAATTTAAAAAAATCCCAGAAGTGGTTAGAGTCTATTGATTCTTCAATTACATTGAGCTGATTTCTGACATGCTGTTCCTTCTTTTTCCGTAGTGTATTTCTGTAATGTTTTAGTGATTCAACATAGTGAAGGCTCAGGTTTTCTGGGTCTCTGTTTTTGGTTGGATAGGTTTCTCAATTTCTTTCTTAGGTTTGCCTTCTTCATCAAACCATTTGTCGTTGTTGTTAATTTTCTTCTGTTTTCTGTTTGATATTTTTAAGTTTGATAGGGAAGCTGAGAGGTCAAATACACTATTTAGGCTTTCTACTGCCAAGTTTACACCTTCACTTTTACAGTGGAACGTTTTGTCAAGGAAGTAGTCTAAAAGGGATTGAATTTGTTGTTGCCTAATTGTTTTTTGGTAGGTTTCCACACTACTTTCCTTCCATCTATCGCATTTCTAAATATTATTCAGTTCCTTTGGCTTTGAAGCCTCATGATTGAGTATTGCTCTGTTCAAGTAGACCGTGATTTTGCTGTGATCTGACAGGGGTGTCAGTGAGCTGAATGTGAACGCTCTGAGAG
This sequence comes from Salvelinus fontinalis, assembly GCF_029448725.1. NCBI lineage: Eukaryota > Metazoa > Chordata > Actinopteri > Salmoniformes > Salmonidae > Salvelinus > Salvelinus fontinalis. The sequence continues at coordinate 14,662,837 of NC_074665.1, forward strand.
ACTCTGGGTTGAGATCAGTGATAAAGTAGTTTTCAGTACTACTGTCAAGAGATGAGCTATAGCTGTACCTACCATAGGACTATGTACATACCCAGCAGGAGTTGTGAACCATTTTTCTTGGTTATGTTGTCGTAGTTGTGCCTAGGGGGGCATATGGGGGAGGGAATGTTGTCACCTCCAGGTAGGTATTTGTACCCCTGTGCGCTGAGGGTGTTGGGTTCTTGTCCAGTTCTGGCATTTAGGTCGCCACAGACTAGTACCTCTCTGTACTAGACAGGGACAGGGCTAATAAAGGCTAGCTTAATCTCTCTACTAGCCGAGTGGGGGGGAGGCTAATAGAGGCTGGGTATCTCTCTACTAGATGGGGGGGGCCTAATAAAGACTGGGTATCTCTCTACTAGATGGGGGGGCCTAATAGAGGATGGGTATCTCTCTACTAGATGGGGGGGGGGGGGATAATAGAGGCTGGGTATCTCTCTACTAGATGGGGGGGCCTAATAGAGGCTGGGTACTCTCTACTAGATGGGGGGCCTAATAGAGGCTGGGTATCTCTCTACTAGATGGGGGGGAGCCTAATAGAGGCTGGGTATATCTCTACTAGATGGGGGGGGCGAATCGAGGCTGGGTATCTCTCTACTGGACGGGGGGGGGGAGCTAATAGAGGCTGGGTATCTCTCTACTAGATGGGGGGGGGCCTAATAGAGGCTGGGTATCTCTCTCTACTAGATGGGGGGGGGCATAATAGAGGCTGGGTATCTCTCTACTAGATGGGGGGGGCTAATAGAGGCTGCGTATCTCTCTACTAGATGGGGGGGGGGTCCTAATAGAGGCTCGGTATATCTACTAGTGGGGGGGGGCCTAATAGAGGCTGGGTATCTCTCTACTAGATGGGGGGCCTAATAGAGGATGGGTATCTCTCTACTAGATGGGGGGGCCTAATAGAGGCTGGGTATCTCTCTACTAGATGGGGGGCCTAATAGAGGCTGGGTACCTCTCTACTAGATGGGGGGGCCTAATAGAGGATTGGTATCTCTCTACTAGATGGGGGGCCTAATAGAGGCTGGGTATCTCTCTACTAGATGGGGGGGCCTAATAGAGGATTGGTATCTCTCTGCTAGATGGGGGGGGGCCTAATAGAGGATGGGTATCTCTCTACTAGATGGGGGGCCTAATAGAGGATTGGTATCTCTCTACTAGATGGGGTGCCTAATAGAGGATTGGTATCTCTCTACTAGATGGGGGGGCCTAATCGAGATGGGTATCTCTCTACTAGATGGGGGGGCCTAATCGAGGATGGGTATCTCTCTACTAGATGGGGGGCCTAATAGAGGCTGGGTATCTCTCTACTAGATGGGGGGCCTAATAGAGGATTGGTATCTCTCTACTGGATGGGGGGGCCTAATAGAGGATTGGTATCTCTCTACTAGATGGGGGCCTAATCGAGGATGGGTATCTCTCTACTAGATGGGGGGCCTAATAGAGGATGGGTATCTCTCTACTAGATGGGGGGCCTAATAGAGGATTGGTATCTCTCTACTAGATGGGGGCCTAATAGAGGATGGGTATCTCTCTACTAGATGGGGGGGCCTAATAGAGGATGGGTATCTCTCTACTAGATGGGGGGCCTAATAGAGGATGGGTATCTCTCTACTAGATGGGGGCCTAATAGAGGATGGGTATCTCTCTACTGGATGGAGGGGCCTAATAGAGGCTGGGTATCTCTCTCTACTAGACCGGGGGGAGGGGGGCTAATAGAGGCTAGGTATCTCTCTCTACTAGACCGGGGGGAGGGGGCTAATAGAGGCTTGGTATCTCTCTCAACTAGACGGGGGAGGGGGAAAATAGAGGCTGGGTATCTCTCTCTACTAGACCGGGGGAGGGGGGCCTAATAGAGGCTTGGTATCTCTCTCTACTAGACGGGGGGAGGGGCCTAATAGAGGCTGGGTATCTCTCTCTACTAGATGGGGGGGGCCTAATAGAGGCTTGGTATCTCTCTCTACTAGCCCGGGGGGAGGGGGGCTAATAGAGGCTGGGTATCTCTCTCTGCTAGGTGGGGTATAATAGACAGCTCACACTGTGAAGTCATATTGGACTAATTGAAATGAAACACAACCCTTTCCTCTCAATTACACACACACACATCCCAAAATATATTTACAGTACCAGTCAAAAGTTTGGACACACCAACTCATTCAAGGGTTTTTCTTTATTTTTACTATTTTCTACATTGTAGAATAATAGTGAATCTAATCAAATCAAATGTATTTATATAGCCCTTCTTACAGCAGCTGATATATCAAAGTGTTGTACAGAAACCCAGCCTAAAACCCCAAACAACAAGCAATGCAGGTGTAGAAGCACGGTGGTTAGGAAAAATTCCATAGAAAGGCCAAAACCTAGGAAGAAACCTAGACCCCTGACACATAAACTACTGCAGCATAAATACTGGAGGTGTCACACCCTGGCCTTAGTATTCTTTGTTTTCTTTATTAATTTAGTTAGGTCAGGGTGTGACATGGGGAATGTTTGTGTTTTATCGGTTTTGGGTGGTTATATGGTAAAGGGGGTGTTGGGTGTAGTGTATGGGTTTGTGTTGAGTGTATGTGTCTAGCTGTGTCTATGTTGGTGTAGTTGTCTAGGAGAGTCTATGGTTGCCTGAATGGGTTCCCAATTAGAGACAGCTGATTTCTGTTGTCTCTGATTGGGAGCCATATTTAAGGTAGCCATAGGCTTTCGTTTGATGTGGGTAATTGTCTATGTTATACGTTTGTAGCCTGTATGTGCACTACGTTCATAGCTTCACGGTCGTTTGTTTGTTTTGTTAGTTTTGTAATAGTGTTTCGTTTTCGGTTGTCCTTCTTCATAATAAAAAGGAAGATGGCTTATATTCCTAATGCTGCGTTTTGGTCCGTCAATCCTCCACACGATCGTGACAGGAGGCTGATACAGGAGTGGTCAGGAAACACAGTGGCCCCATCCGATGATACCCCCGGACAGGGCCAAACAGGAAGGATATAACCCCACCCACTTTGCCAAAGCACAGCCCCCACACCAACCCCCACACCACTAGAGGGATATCTTCAACCACCAACTTACCATCCTGAGACCATCCTGAGACAAGGCCGAGTATAGCCCACAAAGATCTCCGCCACGGCACAACCCAAGGGTGGGCACCCACCCAGTGAAGACATCAAAACTATGAAATAACAGATATGGGAATCATGTGGTCACCAAAAAAGTGTTAAACAAATCAAAACATATTTTATATTTGTGATTCTTCAAAGTAGCCACCATTTGCCTTGATGACAGCTTTGCACACTCTTGACATTCTCTCAACCAGCTTCATGAGGTGAAGACATCAGCCTGGAATGCATTTCAACTAACAGGTGTACCTTGTTAAAAATGTATTTGTGGAATTTCTTTCCTTCATGCGTTTGAGACAATCAGTTGTGTTGTGACAAGGTATGGGGGTATACAGAAGATAGCCCTATTTGGTAAAATACCAAGTCCATATTATGGCAAGTACAGCTCAAATAATCAAAGCGAAACGACAGTCCATCATTACTTTAAGACATGAAGGTCAGTAAATGCGGAACATTTCAAGCACTTTGAAAGTTTCTTGAAGGGCAGTGGCAAAACCCATCAAGGGCTATGATGAAACTGGCTCTTCTGAGGACTGCCACAGGAAAGGAAGACCCAGAGTTACCTCTGCTACACAGAATTAAGTTCATTACAGTTACAGTGGGATCTGGCTCCGACGCACGAGGGGATGAGGACGTATGAAAGATGTTAGGTTTGCGTTAGGTTACCGTGCACTGAGTGAGTCGCCCTCCTCTCTTTTTATCTCTCTCTCTCCTCCTACTGTATATTCTCAGTCGGCGCCATTCCTCCCCTCTCTCAACATCTCTTCTCCCTCCATACCCTCCACTCTTTTTCCTCTCTCTCCTTCCCACCACCCTAGAGCTCCTCAGTCACTCAGGGCATGATTTTGGGAGCCGCCTCCCTTGCTTCTCTCCCCTCCCTCCAAACACCTCCCTATCACTGCGGCAACGTAATCTCCTTCCAGACCCAACTTCTCTCTTCGACTCCCTGCCCTTATTTATCTTTCTCCTCGACCCTCTCTTTCCCTGTCTCCTCTCCCTCACTCTCTCTTGGTCCCTCTACCCACACTCCCCCTTCCCTATCTCCTCCTCTATGTTTGTCCCTCTCCCCCTTTCATTCCTCTCCCTCACTCTGTGTCTCGTTAAAGTAACACAGGCAGTAGGGGCTTGACCTGATTGACTTTTACTACATTTTAATACCCTGGTCTCTGTCTGTCTGTCTCTTTCTCTCCTGCAGAGCCATCTCCTGTGCTGAGTTGTTGTGTATTAGCATGTCATCATTAATTCATGGTAAGCTTTAAACACTCATAGATCTGAGAGACAGATAGGTTCTAAATATTCAGAGCTCTGGGAGAGAGACAGACAGGCTCTAAAGATTCAGAGCTCTGGGAGAGAGACAGACAGGCTCTAAAGATTCAGAGCTCTGGGAGAGAGACAGACAGGCTCTAAACATTCAGAGCTCTGGGAGAGAGACAGACAGGCTCTAAACATTCAGAGCTCTGGGAGAGAGACAGACAGGCTCTAAACATTCAGAGCTCTGGGAGAGAGAGAGAGAGAGAGAGAGAGAGAGAGAGAGAGAGAGAGAGAGAGAGAGAGAGAGAGAGAGAGAGAGAGACATGTTCTAAACATTCAGAGCCATGAGAGAGAAAAACAGACAGGCTCTAAACACACAAACCTATTGGAGGAGAGTAGGAAGATGAAGGGTTTGATGAAGATGAGGAAAGTGATGGTGATACCATTTTGTCAATCTCCATTGTCAATCATCCGTCATGACACCCATTGCAAAAACCATTAGCTCAGTCCGTGATTTTTGGACGCAAAATCTCTGTGTAGTCGTAGCCTTAGACAGATTGAAAGATTAAGAGTGGCTTCAAACCAAAACCCATGAAATGCAGCGTTGCGGTAACTACTGGGGAGAAATGATTAGCTAATAACACTGTTTTCTGTTTTCAATTGGTTGACGTACACGTCGTTGTAACTTTTCTGACGGACAACACAGCACAACACTAGGCCCTTACCCAACGCACTCCTCCCATTGAAAACCTGATATTGCGTCATTGCGTCATGTAAAGACATGTTACCGTGGAAACGATATCAACAACTACAGTTGAATACCCAGTCTTCAGTCAGCTCAACTGTCCTACAACACAATATTCTAATACTGGCTAGTTTTATCTCGTCTCTCCTAGCGTCCGCTGTTAGATCTTTCTCAGGGGACAAACATAACCAAAATTAACTCACCAGTCACCAACAACACCAGTCTCAGGTTTGACAGTTGACAGCCCACAGAAGCAGTAGCTAGCGCTGGATGTAATCCATATCCTGCCCAAGATTGTTGAACAACTTTATGGATGCCCATTTTCACTAAAGTATTTCCAGATGAATATGTGCATTGCACATCAAGCTACTGTCAAAGATAATCTGTGGCAGACCACCCATCTTCCGCATGGCAGGGGAAGTAATCACACCATATTGTCTGGGGAAGACTGTTCCTCCATGCATGACAATTATCTCTAGGCGTTGCTACCATGTGTTAATGGGCAAAAGGGGGGCATGTATGTTGACATGATTGTAATCCAAACCCACTGTAAATTGTGACCAACTCACTTACAAAACTCTGTTTTGGGGCGAGACTGACTTCATGACCAAAATGATCCTATTTACACTTTGTAGTACATTTTGACACTAGAATAAATGTTTCTGACTGATAACCATACAACATAGGCGTTTTCAAACAGAGAAGTTGCTTTTTTAGTTCAGTCATTGTTTAAGTTACTGCGCTTTTTACGGCGTCCCTTTGTCTTGTTTGAAACAGGCCCCCAGTGTCTTATCTGGAGCATGAAGTCACGAGCTGTGCTGGCCAGCTAGCAACCTAGCGGTGCCCAAAGCCCTTGTCTGCCCTAGAAAGCCTAAGGAAACTACGATCGCCAGAACGGCCAAACTATTATTCTTGTTCACGGCTGTTTTGGGCTCTAAAATGTGCTTATTTTGATCAAGTTTGATCCCCATTGTAAAAAAATGTTAAAGTTCACTACGAATCAAAATATTGAATTAAATAATGATCCATTCTGACTGCTAAAGTTGTCGTTCCACAGGACCACGTGCTTACACAGACCAACATGGGCAGGCAGGCTACGAGAGGAGGCTCCTTGCACGTGCCCCCAAACAGTGCTGCTCAGGCAGGATGAAACTGACTACATCAACCATAGTCCTTTACTAGTTACGCCCACTTTCACCATGATCCTTAGCTATTTCTTTTGTGCTATTTAGCCCAAGGGGACAGGGTTACGGTCTCTCGAAGCAAGGATTCGACTGCTCCTACAGTTTTGCTTCAATACTGCAGTTTAACCGACGCCAGGCCCAGAAAGACCATTTCCATAGACGGCCACATAGAGAAGTCAGTCAGATTTGAAAAGTCATCACCTTTGTGCACAAAACATCCATTAAATTATTGAAATAATTGTCGCTGAGGCCACTTTCTTTTCAGCACTCACAGCCGAAGACATACTCACATATTCATCTGATGTCTGCCATCCTTTTGAACAACGTGATGACGTCGTCACTGCTCGCTGTGCACACTGAGTGCTTGTGCACATGTGATGTTTGTCCATATAAACTGGATGCAAACCAGATATAGAGGGTGATAATGGCCATTTCATTGTCTTGGCTATGTGCTTAGGGTCGTTGTCCTGTTGGAAGTTGAACCTTCACCCCAGTCTGAGGACCTGAGCGCTCTGGAGCAGGTTTTCATCAAGGATCTCTCTGTACTTTGTTCCATTAATCTTTCCCTCGATCCTGACTAGTCTCCCAGTCCCTGCTGCTGAAAACATCCCCACAGCATGATGCTGCCACCAGCAGCATACCAGCCTGCATACCACTGCTGGCTTGCTTCTGAAGCCAAGCAGGGTTGGTCCTGGTCAGTCCCTGGATGGGAGACCAGATGCTGCTGGAAGTGGTGTTGGAGGGCCAGTAGGAGGCACTCTTTCCTCTGGTCTAAAAAATATCCCAATACCCCAGGGCAGTGATTGGGGACACTGCCCTGTGTAGGGTGCCGTCTTTCGGATGGGACGTTAAACGGGTGTCCTGACTCTCTGAGGTCATTAAAGATCCCATGGCACTTATCGTAAGAGTAGGGGTGTTAACCCCGGTGTCCTGGCTAAATTCCCAATCTGGCCCTCAAACCATCATGGTCACCTAATAATCCCCAGTTTACAATTGGCTCATTCATCCCTCTCCCCTGTAACTATTCCCCAGGTCGTTGCTGCAAATGAGAATGTGTTCTCAGTCAACTTACCTGGTAAAATAAATAAATGCTTCACCGTAGGTTTGCCAGGTTTCCTCCAGACGTGACATTTGCCATTCAGGGCCAAGAGTTCAATCTTGGTTTCATCAGACCAGAGAATCTTGTTTCTCATGGTCTGAGAGACTTTGGGTGCCTTTAGGCAAACTCCAATGGGCTGTCATGTGCCTTCTACTGAGGAGTGGCTTCTGTCTTGCCACTCTACCACAAAGGCCTGATTGGTGGAGTGCTGCAGAGATGGTTGTCCTTCTGGAAGGTTATCCCATCTCCACAGAGGAACTCTGGAGCTCTGTCAGAGTAAGTGGGTTTTTGGTCACCTCCCTGACCAAGGGCCTTCTCCCCCGATTGCTCAGTTTGGAAGAGTCTGGGTCTTGGTTATTCCAAACTTCTTCAATTTAAGAATGATGGAGGCCACTGTGTTCTTGGGGAGCTTCAATGCTGCAGAAATTTGTTGGTACCCTTCCCCAGATCTGTGCCTCGACACAATCTTGTCTCGGAGCTCGACGGACAATTCCTTCGACCTCATGGCTTGGTTTTTGCTCTGACACGCACTTTCAACTGTGTTACCTTATATAGACAGATGTGTGCCTTTCCAAATCATGTCCAATCAGTTGAATTTACCACAGGTGGACTACAATCAAGCTGTGGAAACATCTCAAGGATGATCAATAGAAACAGGATGGACCTGAGCTCAATCCCAAGTGTCATAGCAAATGGTCTGAATACTTATGTAAATATGGTACGTATTTTATTTTGAATACATTTGCAAACATTTCTAAAAATCACTTTTTGCTCTGTCATTATGGGGTTGTGTGTGTAGAAGTGAAGTTGTGTGTGTAGAAGAAGTGTAAGAAACTGGACATTATTGTGGCTGCGGCAGAAAAGTTTTTGGGACTTAAGAATTTTACATCTGAAGACGTGCATGGGGTACTGGCGCTGGAAGATGGACCGCCCTCCCAGGCTCCCCTTAAGCCTGTGTAGGGATCAGATGTTTGATTTATTATTGTTATTACTATTTTATTTTTATTTTATTTGGGGGGGGGAATCCTGTTTCCATCCCGCACAATCGCCAATATACCATAAAAGAAGAAGAAGATATAGACGGTCCATGAATCAGCATATGTGAACCTGTGGCTCAGCTGGTAGAGAAACGCACTTGCAATGCCAGGGTTCTGGGTTCAATTCCTACGGGGGACCAGTACAGGAAGAAGTACAAAAATGTATCCACTAACTACTGTAAGTTGCTCTGAATAAAAGTGTCTGCTAAATTACTCAAATGTAATGTCAAAATGATTCTGTTGGAAACAACGGGTGGATGTCTTGGAACCAGTCTCCTGTTCTTATAGATGGGTCAGATGTCAATGTCAGGAAATCAATTTGCACGCTTCAATGGGGCAGAAGTCTGAGTAGTTGTGACCCTGGATGGCCATATAGCTACCAACAATGACAAGGAACTGCCATGTGGGGAATCGTAAGTAGCTAGTTTCATCTTGTTCTTGATACCATGTCTTGTTTTGAGGTGTTTTGACTGATTATGTCAATGATAATATGGCTAAAATGCTCAAGCTAGCTAACCAACAACTGTAATGATGTATTTGAGAGAAAGTGCTCATTCTGCTAATTTATTTGTTTTCAATAAACATTGGAGACAAAATATGGTTTACATGTTGTCAACTATCTAAGCCAACCCTTTCTGTTTTGCCCCATAGTTGCGCACAAGTTTGTTATCAAAACAAATCAAATCAAGTTTATTTTATATAGCCCTTCGTACATCAGCTAATATCTTGAAGTGCTGTACAGAAACCCAGCCTAAAACCCCAAACAGCAAGCAATGCAGGTGTAGAAGCACGGTGGCTGGGAAAAACTCCCTAGAAAGGCCAAAACCTAGGAAGAAACCTAGAGAGGAACCAGGCTATGAGGGGTGGCCAGTCCTCTTCTGGCTGTGCCGGGTGGAGATTATAACAGAACTATGCCAAGATGTTCAAAATGTTCATAAATGACCAGCATGGTCAAATAATAATCAGGAATAAATGTCAGTTGGCTTTTCATAGCTGATCATTAAGAGTTGAAAACAGCAGGTCTGGGACAGGTAGCACGTCCTGTGGACAGGTCAGGGTTCCATAACCGCAGGCAGAACAGTTGAAACTGGAACAGCAGCAAGGCCAGGTGGACTGGGGACAGCAAGGAGTCATCATGCCTGGTAGTCCTGACGCATGGTCCTAGGGCTCAGGTCCTTCAAGAGAGAGAAAGAAAGAGAGAAGGAGAGAATTAGAGAGAGCATACTTAAATTCACACAGGACACTGGATAAGACAGGAGAAGTACTCCAGAAATAACCAACTGACCCTAGCCCCCCGACACATAAACTACTGCAGCATAAATACTGGAGGCTGAGACAGGAAGGGTCAGGAGACACTGTGGCCCCATCCGATGATACCCCCGGACAGGGCCAAACAGGAAGGATATAACCCCACCCACTTTGCCTAAGCACAGCCCCCGCACCACTAGAGGGATATCTTCAACCACCAACTTACAATCCTGAGACAAGGCCGAGTATAGCCCACAAAGATGAGTTAGTTGTTATGTTAATAAACAACTAACTAATCTATTATATGTCAGTGATTCAGCCCCATTCAGCAATATGGCGCGCTTCAAATTCAAATACTTGCGGCTTCATGCACCATCGGGTGTTTTCCATATGAATAGATGGATGACGTCAGTGCTATCACTATCTACAGGTTTTAATGTCTATGGCCTCAAACTCAACTCTGGACATCAAAGCCAGTTCCACTGCATTTTTATATTGTTCCCCTCTAATCAGGGACCAACAACCTCTCCCTCAATGTGCGCAAGACAAAGGAGATGATTATGGAATACAGGAAAAGGAGGGCCGAATAGGCCCCCATTTACATCGACAGGGCTGAAGTAGAGCCGGTCAAGAGTTTCAAGTTCCTTGGTGTCCACATCACCAACAAACTATCTGGGTCCAAACACACCAAGACAGTCGTGAAGAGGGCACCACAACACCTTTTCCCCCTCAGGAGACTAAAATGATTTGGCATGGGTCCTCAGATCCTCAAAAAGTTCTACAACTGCACCATCGAGAGCATCCTGACTAGTTGCATCACCACCTGGTATGGCAACTGCTCAGTATCTGACTGCAAGTCACTAGAGAGGGTAGTGCGTTTGGCCAAATACATCACTGGCACCAAGCTTCCTGCCATCCAGGACCTATTTACAAGGCGATGTCAGATGAAGGCCCAAAAAATTGTCAAACACTGCAGTCATCCAAGTCATAGACTGTTCTCTCTGCTAACGCACGGGAAGCGGTATCGGAGGTACAAAAGGCTCATGAACAGCTTCTACCCCCAAGCTATAAGGCTGCTGAACTTTTTATTTTATTTTTATTTTTATTTTTATTTTTTTAATATATATATCCATTCACGTATGCATACATATACACATATATACATACACATACCTACATAGACATACATACTATTTTTAAAGAGTATACCTTTATTATTATTCCCCGCAAACCCTACCACCGATCCCCCAATTGGAGTAAACTGATAAACATTTCTGTTTTTACCTTCAATTTATACATCTTATACACATTTTTCAGACACAGTCTACTTTATAATAGTTCTCTCTTGTTTGTTCTTAGTCCTTCCTCTATTTCTGTTGTCCATCCAGTTTGATTTCCACTTGTAACTGTGCTATTTCACAATAGCTCCGCACCTATACACATTTCACAGATCCCGTATGCCCTACATTGTTTATCTTGTTATTAGTCCCACCCTTCAGCTCCACTCAACCTTTCCCATCTATCTTCCAACATCATCCATTTCGGATTTTTATTTGCCATATTTTTTTCAACTGTGCTGTGATGCTTCACAAAAGATTTGAATCTTCCTATTCTCATAGCTTCCACGGATTGTAAATTAAAAATAAACATTTTTGCTAAAATAATTATTATATTATTGATTGATTGACTATGGCTTTTCAAATCCCCCAGTATTGCTATCTGTAGCGTTAGTTCTACGCAAATGTTGCAATTCTTCAACCATTCCTGGACCTGTGACCAAAAACGAGCTACATGCGGACAATACCAAAATAAATGGTCTAATGACTCTGCCTCCTCACAGCAGAATCTACAGAGCTGGGAAGATTGTATCCCCCATATATATAACATTCTATTAGTTGCAAGAATTTTGTACAATAATTTAAATTGAAAAATTCGAAGTTTTGAATCCGGCGTTGTTTTGCGTATCAATTCATAAACCATGTGCCATGGAATGGGTACATCGAAAATCTCTTCCCAACTATTTTGCAATTTATATGGCACAGCTGTAAGTTTTTTGGTCCTTAAATGAAATTGGTATATGTTTTTATTTATCACACTTTTCTTTAACCATTTATGTTCTTTAATATAAGGCTGACATACAAGTTCCTTACTTTTATCCCCTTCCACCTGCCTCTTCCATTTTTGTGGTAATGCTGCAATTAATTGGTTGTAATTTTGGGTAGAGCAGACATTTCCATATGTCTGTGTTAGCTGCATGTGTGACATTACTCCACCAGTCCTATTTATGATATCATTCACAAAAATTATACCTTTTTTAAACATTTCTTCGATAAATATAGTTTTTTTATCAATTACTATATTTGAATGAACCACAAGATTTGTTGTACTATTTGTTCCGTCCTTTCAGGTGGATTAAACTGAAATTGCAACCAACTTTCTAAGGCTTGTTTAAAAAATAAAGATATTTTGGAAATTATTTCCTTTTCAAGCAACCGAAAGTGAGCAGGTGTAATCTGAATAAAGGGAAAAAGGCCCTTCTTGAACATAGGATGAGACATTCGTACCAATCTACTAGAGAACCAGTTTGGATTTAAGTATAACTTTTGTATGACTGATGCCTTTAGTGAGAGGTCTAATGCTTTAATATTTAATAATTTCTGCCCTCCGAATTCATATTCGTTATATAAATAGGCCCTTTTAATTTTATCTGGCTTGCCGTTCCAAATAAAATTGAATATTTTTTGTTCATATAATTTAAAAAGCAGGTCACTAGGTGTAGGCAAAACCATAAGCAAATAGGTAAACTGTGATATGATTAAAGAGTTAATCAGGGTGATTTTCCCAAAAATAGACAGGTATTTTCCTTTCCATGGTAGCAAGATCTTATCTATTTTTGCTAACTTTCTATAAAAATTTATTGGAGTGAGATCATTTCTTTCTTTTGGGATTTGTATACCGAGTATGTCTACATCACCGTCAGACCATTTAATTGGTAAACTACATGGCAATGTAAAATGTGTATTTTTTAGTGATCCAATACGTAATATGGTACATTTATCATAATTTGGTTTTAATCCAGAGAGGATAGCAAATGTATCTAGATCCTCTAAGAGGCCGTGGAGAGTTTCTAGTTGTGGTTTTAAAAGAAAACATGAATCATCAGCGTACAATGACACCTTAGTTTTTAGGCCCTGGATTTCTAATCCCTTAATATTAATGTTTGATCTAATTTTAACAGCTAACATTTCGATGGCAATAATAAATAGATATGCCGATAGTGGACAACCTTGTTTTACTCCTCTAGATAGTTTAAAACTTTCTGAGATGTAGCCATTATTTACTATTTTACACCTAGGGTTACTATACATAATTTTTACCCATTTTATAAGAGATTCCCCAAAATTGAAATATTCAGGCATTTATATTTAACCTGTTTGGGGTGCAAGCCCGACCTCGGACCGAAAATGACACCCCTGCAGAGCGCGAAATTCAAAATCTATTTTTTAAAAATATTTAACTTTTACACATTAACAAGTCCAATACAGCATTTGAAAGATAAACATCTTGTCAATCCAGCCAACATGTCCGATTTTTTAAATGTTTTACAGAGAAAACACCACATATATTTATGTTAGCTCACCACCAAATACAAAAGTGGACAGACACGTATGAATTATGATTATGAAGTATGAATTATGATTGAAGTAGCATGCACAACCAACCGAAATAAACTAAAACCAACCTAAAGAGCCCAGAAAAAACGACCTCAGATGACAGTCATATAACATGTTACACAATAAATCTATGTTTTGTTCATAAAAAGTGCATATTTTAGCTATAAATCAGTTTTACATTGATGCTACCCAAAAATGCTAATACATAGCTACAGTCTGAATCCAGCCGGGAGTAGCCAGAGAAAATACATACACCAACGTCGGCTACTAATTACACCTCATAAAACATTTCAGAAAAACATATGGTGGATAACTAATGAAAGACAGATATCTTGTGAATACAGACAACATTTCCGATTTTTGAAGTGTTTTACAGCGAAAACACAATATATCGTTATATTAGCTAACATCATAAGCTAGCATAAGGCAGCATTGATTCTAGTCAAGCGCTAGCCTAGCATAGTTAGCAGAGTTAGCATTCAACAGTTCGACATATATATGAAAAAGCATCCCAAATTGGGTCTTATCTTTCTTGGTACTCCATCAGAATGTTGTAACGGGGTCCAATGTCCAGTAGAGTCTTTAGTTGGGTTCCAGAACGAATGATTTCCCTCTTTGGTTAGCTAGCACGGTAGCATTGCTGCGCCAGAAAGCGTTTCTTCAAAAAATTCTTCCGTCGTTTCACATCTAAAGTCCAGAATAAATTGCAATAATATAATTAAAGTATATTGAAAAAACATACTTTAGGATGATTTTGTGACATGTAGCAAATAATATCGTAGTCAGGCATCATATTCAACGTTATCTACCTTGTTCCAGAAGCCGAGATCAAATTATCCTTCGCGCCCGGATTTTTATTTTAACTGCGCAGGTCTCACAAGAAGTTCTGTTATTCAGTCCAGGGACGAGATATTCGACCCCTTTCAATTCTCACTTCCGCATTACAGTCTGAAGAACGCCTCTGACGTGTCCCTATGGTCCCAAGTCAAATGGCCTTTTATAGAGAAGGTCTTAAAGAGACACATCGCATTTTGGGAAACTCAATTCGGCTGGGAAAATGGCTGTAAAAATATTTCTGTTCGACTTAGAGAAACAATTCAAACCTTTTTAGAAACTACAGACTGTTATCTATCCAACAGTAGTAAATATATGCATATTGGAAAATAAAAAGTTTCTTAGGAGGCCGTTTGAAAATGTGCACACATTTTCCAGTTTTTTCAATATTCAGCGTGCAGCCATAACAGGATAAACTCCAGTCGTACTTTATCAAAAGCCTTTTCAAAATCAGCTATGAAAACCAGGCCTGGTGTCCCCGATATTTCATAGTGTTCCATTGTTTCCAGTACTTGCCTTATATTATCTCCAATGTATCGTCCATGTAAAAAACCTGTCTGATTAGGATGAATAATATCTGACAAAACTTTTTTTATTCTATGCGCCAAGCATTTTGCTAGGATTTTTGCATCACAACACTGAAGTGTAAGAGGTCTCCAATTTTTTAAATGGACTGGATCTTTATATATACCACTTGGGTCCTGTTTCAGTAATAATGATATCACACCTTCTTGTTGCGTGTCTGATAATCTATCATTTATATAGGAGTGGTTAAAACAAGCTAATAATGGTCCTTTGAGTATATCAAAAAAATGTTTGTATACTTCCACTGGTATGCCATCCAGTCCTGGAGTTTTCCCATCCTTAAAGGCCCCAATTGCATCAAGTAGTTCCTCCTCTGTAATTAGGCCTTCACATGAGTCTTTCTGTACAGATGTTAATTTTACATTATTATTAGGGAAAAAATCCATACAATTAGTTTCAGTTAGTGGAGATGGAGGAGCCTGAAACGAAAATATATTCTTAAAGTACTTTACTTCCTCTTTCAAAATATCATTTGGTGAATCATGCGTGACTCCATCATTTGTAACAAGTTTTAATACGTTTTTTTTGGTAGCATTTCTATATTGACGATTGAAAAAGAATTTGGTGCATTTTTCCCCATATTCCATCCAGTTCGCTTTATTTTTGTAATATATTACACTGTGCAAAGTTCTGTATCCAATTTTCAAAGAAAAGAGATTAAAAGCGAAACGAGTAGCTCTCGTTGTGGATAAACTATATATTGTTTATTTTTATTTGTTATGTTTGGAAAGTTGAGTGAGTGAGTAATGAAATAGTTGCATATCCCAGAGCCAGTGTATTGCTGTGGGCCGGGTATGAGAGGGCTTTCAGTGTTGTTCAAATGATGGATATACTTTTATAATGAATTATACGTCTTATTTATTTATTGTCCTATCAGGCTGCTGAACTTTTAATTTAATGGCCACCCGGACTATTTTCATTTCCCCCCGCCCCTCTTTTGTTTTTACACTGCTGCTACATCTATCACCACAGTGTAAATGCTAAATTGTAATTATTTTGCCTCTATGGCCTATTTATTGCCTTACCTCCCTTCTCTTCTACATTTGCACACACTGTACGTAGATTTTTCTATTGTGTTATTAACTGTACGTTTGTTTATGGGTAACTCTGTGTTGTTGTTTTTTTGTCGGTCGCAGTTGTAAATGAGAACTTGTTCTCAACTGGCCTACCTGGTTAAATAAAGGTGAAATCCAAAAAATACTCGCTGTTTATCAGCTTACCATTCATTACCCCTACATACATGTACAAATTACCTCGACTAACCTGTATCCCTGCACATTTAATCTGTACCGGTGCCCCCTGTATATAGCCTCGTTATTGTTATGTGTTACTTTTTTGTTTTACTTAGTAAATATTTTCTTAACTCTTTCTTGAACTGCACTGTTGGTTGAGGGCTTGTATAATTAAGCATTTCACCTGTTGTAATTGGCGCATGTGACAAATAAAATTGGATTTGATTTAGACCTGGCACACCATGTTGTGCAAAACAGAAAAACAAACCCTGCAGGGTAAGAGTTGAGTGCCCTGGTATGGTTTGAAAACAGCCTGACTCTAAAAAAATAACTCTGCCCCTTTAAGAGCAACAGAGCAGGGATGAGTTGAGCGTGGATGCCATTTTGCACATGGTGACGAAGTCTCTCCTACTCTTTACGCAAGCTACACAACGTTTACCTTTCGTCAAGACAAGACACTCAGGTGAGTAAAGAGAGAAACAGAGATTTACCTGGACGTGTGGAATTCTGCCATAATCACTGCACTTCCTGTTTTTCCTCCCGTGTTCCACTTTTGGAAAATTCTAATAACATATAGACGGCCTAGTATCAGTTAATAAATCAACTTCTCCAAACCGTAATGGGGCAATCTGCAGGTTTTACATCCATGTTTTGACTTATAAATGAATAAGACATATTACTGATTATTGAAGAATGTAATAAATGCCTGGTGAGCTTAGTTCAACTATCGTACTCCATCAGAACCCAATATGAGTTGTTTTACTCTAGCTGCTTTTAGCAACGCGGGTGTATTTACATACACAAGCGTTGCTTTCAATTGTATTGGGTTGCACAAAAACAGTCCCCGGGCAGGACGGTTGGTCATTATTACAGGGCTATTTGATACAAAGGCTGCATTTCAAACTCAAAGTAGATAGCCCTCGGCCTAAAACCCTCAGCCCTTGGGGGAATACCCGTGGACAAATTTTGTCGTCGGTCCAAATTATGAGCCACGCAAGGGAAGTTTACAACGTAAGGCCCTCAGCCCTCGTTTTTAGTGAAGTTTGCGAGTGTACAATTATGTTCACTCCGGGCCTGAAACGCTCCATAATTAAATTCAAGATGATTGGACATCCGCTAGCGATGGGCATTCCAGCTCTTTTTGCTCCCAAACGGCTCTTTAAAAAAAATATGTTTTGTATTTTTTCAAGTCAAACAGTTTGCGATAGTTTGACCATGATTGGTGTTAAAACAATTATTATTAAATTAAATCATACTCTATCTTAACCACAATGTATTTAAAAATGCATTGGTTTGTTATGAAAAAGTATATTTAAAGTATAACTTTTTAAAGTATATAAACAAAGTACATATACATCTAACCATTCAAAATGAATACAATCTGAACAACATAATAATAGAATATTGCACCATATCAAAGAAAAATAAATAACAATTTGCAAAACTGCAGCATCCCACTTAAAACATTAAACTGGTCCCTCTTTTCTCTCTCTTCGTTATTGCCATGTTATAACCAGCAGCACACGGTGACGCTGACCTTATTTTGCTTTTATGAGAGATTTGCATTCAGAAATGCAAGCTGACTCACTTTCGAGGGGCTGATGCGGTTTCTTCTCTCAGTAATTATTTGTCCCGTTTTCGAGAAGACCCTCTGAGGGAACAGATGTGGCCACTATGCAGAGTCTCCCTGTCATGACTTTAGTAAGTTGTGGGTAGACAGAGGCCTTGTTCTTCCACCAGCTCAGAGGATCTGCAGATCTTTGGAGGGGCTCCTCCAAATAGGATCGGACCTCCATTATGGCATCTGCTGAGGGATTCCTTCGTGCTGCATCCCCAGTTGCTCTCTCGTAAAAACAGCATCCAAACAGCAGACGTTTGTGGCACTACTGCTGGTGCTTCTGCTCCATCTAATCCCTCTTCTTCCTGTTGACCTGGTGCCTGAGCCAGCTGACTGCTGGGGCTGTCCCTCCCTGCTGCTGAGGTTATTCTTTGAAGAGCCTCATCAATCGCTGTGGCATCACTGAAGGCTAACTTCTTAAACCTTGGGTCAATTGCAGCGGTTTCTAATAGCACGTGATTATTTTCCATTCTGTGGAACTTTCTGTCCATTGATGAACATGGGGTTTCCATCAACTGTGTCACATGTCCTGTGGTTACATTTGCTTCTCTCTGGCGGCTGGCTGTGATTCACTGAAGACCCTTACACAGGAGTATCATTGTTGAGGCTGTCACATAGCTGAAAAGAGAGAACAGTAACTTATTAGTTTAGGTTCATGTTTTGTCTACTGATACTACATTCTCATCTACTGCTCATATACATATATACATATATAATACTGGATTAAATAATGATGTGGTAATAACTGCTTACTGTACCTCTCTCCTGATCTCCACAGTGACCTGCTCAAAAGGTTCCAGGACTCTGCACACCTCTTTCCTCCAAATCCCATTCCTCTTGGGTTAGAGCATCAACAGGGGCATTGACAATGGCCAGGGTAGAGATGATGGCATCCTTTGACTCAAAAAAACGCTTCAACATATAAAATGTTCAGCCTCCCGGGTGGCGCACTGCATCGCAGTGCTAGCTGTGCCATCAGAGATTCTGGGTTCGCGCTCATGCTCTGTCGCAGCCGGCCGTGACCGGGAGGCCCATGGGGCAGCACACAATTGGCCCAGCGACGTCTGGGTTAGGGAGGGTTTGGCCAGCAGGGATATCCTTGTCTCATCGCACACTAGCGACTCCTGTGGCGGGCCGGGCGCAGTGCAGGCTGACACGGTCGCAAGGTGTCGCAAGGTGTACGGTGTTTCCTCCGACACATTGGTGCGGCTGGCTTCCGGGTTGGATGTGCATTGTGTCAAGAAGCAGCGCGGCTTGGTTGGGTTGTGTTTCGGAGGACGCATGGCTCTCGACCTTCGCCTCTCCTGAGGCCGTACGGGAGTTGCAGCGATGAGACAAGACAGTAACTACTACCAAATGGATTCCACGAAATAAGGGAGAAAAGGGGGTGAAACATTTTTTTTTAAACATATAAAATGTTGAATTCCACCTTGTAGTCTTGTTTAGGCCTCAGCTCAGGCATCCCCATCTGGCGTTGTGTAGAATTTAGTCTTTCAGCACCTATTGTGCTCCTGTGGTATTCCACAGCTGCTTTCACTTTGTCCACAGTGGGCTTCATCACCTTCAGAGCATCTCTTACTATCAGGTTGATTGTGTGGGAAAGACATGGATGATGGGTCCATTTTAATATTTTCATGTCTTTGGTTATGTTAGCTGCATTGTCGCTAACACAACAGACCACTTTTCCATCTACTTGCCATTCTCTGGCCACTCTCAACAGTTCCACTGCCAAGTTCTCTGAGGTGTGTCTGTCGCTGAACTCAAGGCAGTCCAGTAGACAGCTAGACATCGAAAAATATTCAATGAAGTGACATGTAAGAAGTGGTTACCCTTGATGTCCAGCAGTCAGTGGTAAGGCAAACTGCAGTAGCCTGTGTGGTCTCCTACTGTTTTGGAATAAGTGATTTTGAAAGGGTTTTCCTGCTTGAAATTGTGTACATTGGATTTAGACTATTGCTATAATTTCTAAAACCTCTGTCCTCCACGATCAAAAATGGCTGGAAATCGGTGGCAATCGTTTTAGCCAATGCAATATAAATTTGGCCTTGTTTTGCTACTGACATAAACTTTGGCAGAAACTGGTCCATAGAAGACTGCGTTGCTGTGGGTCGTTGAGTAGGCCTACTTGGCTGAGTGGATTTAACTCCACGTGTGGAGGTGCTGGCTCCAACACTATCCCTAGCAGGCCCACTAGTTTCTCGTAGCTCCGCTACAGCTAGCGTCACAGTTGGGTGCACAGTTCGCACATGCCGGTGTAGGTTGTGCGAAGAACCGTCTTTATATGAGATTTAGGTTTTGGCAAATTCTACACTGTGCTCTAACATTGTCTACATTATTAACCTGTCTGGGAACGGGGTTCCGCTAGCGAAACCCCTCGCCAACAGCCAATGAAATTGCAGGGCGCCAAATTCAATCAACAGAAATCTCATAATTCAAGTTTCTCAAACATACAAGTATTAGACACCATTTTAAAGATAAACTTCTCGTTAATCCAACCGCAGTGTCCAATTTCAAAAGGCTTTTCGGCGAAAGCACATCATTATGTTAGGTCAGCAACTAGCCACAGAAAGCATACAGCCATTTTCAAACCAAAGAGAGGAGTCACAAAAAGCAGAAATAGAGATAAAATGAATCACTAACCTTTGATATTGTCAGGGTTGTGTGCAGCGAAGTAGCAGAGTCAAATGCAGGACACAGGTGATGAGTGAAACACAAAACGTTTACTCAAAAATCACAGCAAAAATCCACAAAGAGAAAAAACAAGGAATAACAACAACCACTAACGTAACAAACAATCACGGACAAAACAGAAATGAAAGCCAGAGGGTTAAATAGGGAACATGATTGGGGAATTGAAAACAGGTGTGTATAATACAGACAAAACAAAACGAAACTGAAAAGTGGATCGATGGCGACTAGAAAGCCGGTGACGTCGACCGCCGAACACCACCCGAACAAGGAGAAGGGCCGACTTCGGCGGAAGTTGTGACAGTACCCCTCCCCTGTCGCGCGACGACACCGGCCTCGGGGACGACCCGGAGGGCGAGGTGCAGGGCGATCCGGGTGGAGACGGTGAAACTCTTGTAACATGGATGGATCTAGAATGTCCTCCACCGGTACCCAGCATCTCTCCTCCGGACCGTACCCCTCCCACTCCACGAGGTACTGAAGGCCCCTCGCCCGACATCTAGAATCCACGATGGCCCTTACGGTATACGCCGGGACCCCCTCGATGTCAAGAGGGGGCGGAGGGACCTCCCGCACCTCAGACTGCTGGAGCGGACCAGCCACCACCGGCCTGAGGAGAGACACATGGAACGAGGGATTAATACGATAATCAGGGGGGAGTTGTAACCTATAACAAACCTCGTTCAGTCTCCTCAGGACTTTAAATGGCCCCACAAACCGCGGACCCAGCTTCCGGCAGGGCAGGTGAAGGGGTAGGTTTCGGGTCGAGAGCCAGACCCGATCCCCCGGTGCATACACGGGGGCCTCACTGCGGTGGCGGTCGGCACTCGCCTTTTGTCTCCTGATGGCCCGTTGTAGCCGTACATGGGCAGCGTTCCAAGTCTCCTCTGAGTGCCGAAACCATTCATCCACCGCAGGAGCGTCAATCTGGCTCTGATGCCATGGTGCCAGGACCGGCTGGTAACCTAGCACACACTGAAAAGGTGATAGGTTGGTAGAGGAGTGGCGGAGGGAGTTTTGGGCCATCTCGGCCCAGGGGATGTAAGCTGCCCACTCCCCCGGCCGGTCCTGGCAATAGGACCTCAGAAACCTACCCACATCCTGGTTTACTCTTTCCACCTGCCCGTTGCTCTCGGGGTGGAAACCTGAGGTAAGGCTGACCGAGATCCCCAGGCGTTCCATAAACGCCCTCCAGACTCTAGACGTAAATTGGGGACCCCGATCAGAAACTATATCCTCAGGCACACCGTAGTGCCGGAATACATGGGTGAACAGAGCCTCCGCAGTTTGTAGAGCCGTAGGGAGACCGGGCAAAGGAAGGAGACGGCAGGACTTAGAAAACCGATCCACAACAACCAGGATCGTGGTGTTACCCCGCGACGGGGGAAGATCCGTCACAAAATCCACCGATAGGTGTGACCATGGTCGCTGTGGAACGGGAAGGGGTTGTAATTTCCCTCTGGGCAGATGTCTAGGTGCCTTGCACTGTGCACATACCGAACAGGAGGAAACATAAACCCGCACGTCCTTAGCTAAAGTGGGCCACCAGTACTTCTCAGAAAGGCAGCGCACCGTCCGACCGATACCAGGATGACCAGAGGAGGGTGACGTATGAGCCCAACAGATCAAACGGTCGCGGACATCAAACGGAACGTACATACGCCCAGCTGGACAGTCAGGTGGAATGGGCTCTGAACGTGACGCCCGTTCGATGTCCGCGTCCACCTCCCATACCACCGGTGCCACCAGGCGAGAGGCTGGAATGATGGGAGTGGGATCTGAGGACCTCTCCTCTGTATCATACAGCCGGGACAGTGCGTCTGCCTTAACGTTCTGGGAACCTGGTTTGTAGGAAAGGGTGAAATCAAAACGGGTGAAAAACATGGCCCACCTTGCCTGACGAGGGTTCATTCTCCTCGCTGCCCGTATGTACTCCAGATTGCGGTGGTCAGTCCAAATGAGAAAAGGGTGTCTAGCCCCCTCAAGCCAGTGTCTCCACGCTTTCAGAGCCATGACAACAGCCAGCAACTCCCGGTCCCCCACATCATAGTTTCGCTCCGCCGGGCTGAGCTTCTTCGAAAAGAATGCACAGGGGCGAAGCTTTAGTGGCGTACCCGAACGCTGAGACAGCACAGCCCCTATCCCCGCCTCGGACGCGTCCACCTCAACTATGAATGCTAAGGAAGGATCAGGATGAGCCAGCACGGGAGCTGAAGTGAACAGAGCCTTCAGGTGACCAAACGCCCTGTCCGCTCCAGCTGTCCACTGCAGTCTCACCGGTCCTCCCCTCAGCAGTGAGGTAATGGGAGCCGCTACCTGACCAAAACCCCGGATAAATCTCCGGTAGTAGTTGGCAAACCCTAAAAACCGCTGCACTTCCTTTACCGTGGTTGGAGTCGGCCAATTACGCACGGCTGAAATGCGGTCATTCTCCATCTCTACCCCTGACGCTGAAAAGCGGTACCCTAGGAAGGAGATGGACTGTTGGAAGAACAGACATTTCTCAGCCTTGACGTACAGGTCATGCTCCAACAGTCGACCAAGCACCTTACGCACCAGGGACACATGCTCGGCGCGTGTAGCGGAGTATATTAGAATGTCATCTATATACACCACTACACCCTGCCCGTGCAGGTCCCTGAATATCTCATCCACAAATGATTGGAAGACTGATGGAGCATTCATTAACCCGTACAGCATGACGAGGTACTCATAATGCCCAGAAGTGGTGCTAAATGCTGTCTTCCACTCATCTCCCCCCTTAATACGCACCAGGCTGTAAGCGCTCCTGAGGTCCAATTTTGTGAAGAAGCGCGCCCCGTGTAATGACTCGGTCATATGAGCGGTAGCGGGTAACTGTATTTTTTCGTGATCTTATTTAATCCTCGATAATCAATACACGGGCGCAAACCTCCATCCTTCTTCTTCACAAAAAAGAAACTCGAGGAGACAGGTGAGATGGAAGGCCGAATGTATCCCTGTCCCAGAGATTCGGTGACATTTGTCTCCATAGCCACCGTCTCCTCCTGTGACAGAGGATACACATGACTCCTGGGAAGTTTAGCGTCTACCAAGAGATCTATCGCACAATCCCCCGGTCGATGGGGTGGTAATTGAGTCGCCTTCTTCTTACAGAAGGCGAGTGCCAAATCGGCATATTCGGGAGGAATGTGCATGTTGGAAACCTGGTTTGGACTCTCCACCGTAGTGGCACCCAGGGAAACACCTACACATCTACCTGAACACTGACAGGACCATCCCTTGAGAGTCCTCTGTTGCCACGAAATAATCGGATCATGAGAGGCCAACCAGGGAAGACCCAACACAACAGGAAACGCAGGAGAGTCGATCAAAAAGAGACTAATTCTCTCCTCGTGATCCCCCTGCGTTCTCATAGCGATGGGCGCCGTGACCTCCCCAATCAGCCCCGACCCCAAAGGACGACTATCTAAGGCATGTACAGGGAAGGGAACATCAACAGGAATAATAGGGATCCCTAATCTATGTGCTAAAGAGCGATCAATAAAGTTCCCAGCTGCGCCTGAATCTACTAGCGCCTTATGCTGGGGATGCGAGGAAAACTCAGGAAATTCTATATGTAACCACATGTGCGCAACAGAAGACTCTGGGTGAGTTATGTGCCTACTCACCGGAGATGACCCATCAGTGCTCCGCCTGCTACCTCGACTTCCAGGAGAAACACCCCAGCACCGGACAGCAGTGTGTCCTCTGCGTCCACAGTTGGTGCATGGAGTGGTCCTCCCTCCGGTCTCCCTACTAGCAGCCCCTCCTAACTCTATCGGTGTAGGATCCAAGGGGCTGGGTAATGGAACGGGCGGACCCCGATCTAGACGTCCGCGGGAGGCCAACAGGTTATCCAGCCGGATAGATAAGTCCACCAGCTGGTCCAGGTTAAGAGTGGTGTCCCTGCAGGCTAACTCCCTACGAACGTCCTCTCGTAGACTACACCTGTAGTGATCGATCAGGGCCCGCTCATTCCATCCCGCACCAGCGGCCAGAGTACGGAAGTCCAAGGCGAAATCTTGAGCGCTCCTCATCCCCTGTCTGAGATGGAACAAACGCTCTCCCGTCGCTCTCCCTTCAGGTGGATGATCAAAGACCGCCCGGAAGCGGCGAGAGAAGTCATCATAGTCATCCAGGGTTTGTCCCTCTCTTCCCCAGATGGCGTTGGCCCACTCCAGGGCCTTACCAGTCAGACAGGAGATGAGGGCGCCCACTTTCTCTCATCCTGAAGGGGTCGGATGAACAGTTGCCAGGTGTAACTCCAACTGTAGGAGGAACCCCTGACACCCGGCTGCTGTCCCGTCATACGCTCCTGGGAGCGAGAGCCGAATCCCACTGGGTCCTGACGATGGAGGGATGACCGGTGGAGTAGGGATAGGCGCGGGTGGTGATGATGGGGTCTGATTTACCGGGAGACCTCCTCTCTCCCATCGGTCCATTGTCTGCAGCACACGATCCATGGCAGTCCCTAAACTGTGTAACATGGTCGCGTGCTGTTGAACTTGCTCCTCGACTGGGAGAGAGGGGCTGGCTGTGCCTGCTGACTCCATTTGAAGTTCTGGTCCGTGATTCTGTCAGGGTTGTGTGCAGCGAAGTAGCAGAGTCAAATGCAGGACACAGGTGATGAGTGAAACACAAAACGTTTACTCAAAAATCACAGCAAAAATCCACAAAGAGAAAAAACAAGGAATAACAACAACCACTAACGTAACAAACAATCACGGACAAAACAGAAATGAAAGCCAGAGGGTTAAATAGGGAACATGATTGGGGAATTGAAAACAGGTGTGTATAATACAGACAAAACAAAACGAAACTGAAAAGTGGATCGATGGCGACTAGAAAGCCGGTGACGTCGACCGCCGAACACCACCCGAACAAGGAGAAGGGCCGACTTCGGCGGAAGTTGTGACAGTACCCCTCCCCTGTCGCGCGACGACACCGGCCTCGGGGACGACCCGGAGGGCGAGGTGCAGGGCGATCCGGGTGGAGACGGTGAAACTCTTGTAACATGGATGGATCTAGAATGTCCTCCACCGGTACCCAGCATCTCTCCTCCGGACCGTACCCCTCCCACTCCACGAGGTACTGAAGGCCCCTCGCCCGACATCTAGAATCCACGATGGCCCTTACGGTATACGCCGGGACCCCCTCGATGTCAAGAGGGGGCGGAGGGACCTCCCGCACCTCAGACTGCTGGAGCGGACCAGCCACCACCGGCCTGAGGAGAGACACATGGAACGAGGGATTAATACGATAATCAGGGGGGAGTTGTAACCTATAACAAACCTCGTTCAGTCTCCTCAGGACTTTAAATGGCCCCACAAACCGCGGACCCAGCTTCCGGCAGGGCAGGTGAAGGGGTAGGTTTCGGGTCGAGAGCCAGACCCGATCCCCCGGTGCATACACGGGGGCCTCACTGCGGTGGCGGTCGGCACTCGCCTTTTGTCTCCTGATGGCCCGTTGTAGCCGTACATGGGCAGCGTTCCAAGTCTCCTCTGAGTGCCGAAACCATTCATCCACCGCAGGAGCGTCAATCTGGCTCTGATGCCATGGTGCCAGGACCGGCTGGTAACCTAGCACACACTGAAAAGGTGATAGGTTGGTAGAGGAGTGGCGGAGGGAGTTTTGGGCCATCTCGGCCCAGGGGATGTAAGCTGCCCACTCCCCCGGCCGGTCCTGGCAATAGGACCTCAGAAACCTACCCACATCCTGGTTTACTCTTTCCACCTGCCCGTTGCTCTCGGGGTGGAAACCTGAGGTGAGGCTGACCGAGATCCCCAGGCGTTCCATAAACGCCCTCCAGACTCTAGACGTAAATTGGGGACCCCGATCAGAAACTATATCCTCAGGCACACCGTAGTGCCGGAATACATGGGTGAACAGAGCCTCCGCAGTTTGTAGAGCTGTAGGGAGACCGGGCAAAGGAAGGAGACGGCAGGACTTAGAAAACCGATCCACAACAACCAGGATCGTGGTGTTACCCCGCGACGGGGGAAGATCCGTCACAAAATCCACCGATAGGTGTGACCATGGTCGCTGTGGAACGGGAAGGGGTTGTAATTTCCCTCTGGGCAGATGTCTAGGTGCCTTGCACTGTGCACATACCGAACAGGAGGAAACATAAACCCGCACGTCCTTAGCTAAAGTGGGCCACCAGTACTTCTCAGAAAGGCAGCGCACCGTCCGACCGATACCAGGATGACCAGAGGAGGGTGACGTATGAGCCCAACAGATCAAACGGTCGCGGACATCAAACGGAACGTACATACGCCCAGCTGGACAGTCAGGTGGAATGGGCTCTGAACGTGACGCCCGTTCGATGTCCGCGTCCACCTCCCATACCACCGGTGCCACCAGGCGAGAGGCTGGAATGATGGGAGTGGGATCTGAGGACCTCTCCTCTGTATCATACAGCCGGGACAGTGCGTCTGCCTTAACGTTCTGGGAACCTGGTTTGTAGGAAAGGGTGAAATCAAAACGGGTGAAAAACATGGCCCACCTTGCCTGACGAGGGTTCATTCTCCTCGCTGCCCGTATGTACTCCAGATTGCGGTGGTCAGTCCAAATGAGAAAAGGGTGTCTAGCCCCCTCAAGCCAGTGTCTCCACGCTTTCAGAGCCATGACAACAGCCAGCAACTCCCGGTCCCCCACATCATAGTTTCGCTCCGCCGGGCTGAGCTTCTTCGAAAAGAATGCACAGGGGCGAAGCTTTAGTGGCGTACCCGAACGCTGAGACAGCACAGCCCCTATCCCCGCCTCGGACGCGTCCACCTCAACTATGAATGCTAAGGAAGGATCAGGATGAGCCAGCACGGGAGCTGAAGTGAACAGAGCCTTCAGGTGACCAAACGCCCTGTCCGCTCCAGCTGTCCACTGCAGTCTCACCGGTCCTCCCCTCAGCAGTGAGGTAATGGGAGCCGCTATCTGACCAAAACCCCGGATAAATCTCCGGTAGTAGTTGGCAAACCCTAAAAACCGCTGCACTTCCTTTACCGTGGTTGGAGTCGGCCAATTACGCACGGCTGAAATGCGGTCATTCTCCATCTCTACCCCTGACGCTGAAAAGCGGTACCCTAGGAAGGAGATGGACTGTTGGAAGAACAGACATTTCTCAGCCTTGACGTACAGGTCATGCTCCAACAGTCGACCAAGCACCTTACGCACCAGGGACACATGCTCGGCGCGTGTAGCGGAGTATATTAGAATGTCATCTATATACACCACTACACCCTGCCCGTGCAGGTCCCTGAATATCTCATCCACAAATGATTGGAAGACTGATGGAGCATTCATTAACCCGTACAGCATGACGAGGTACTCATAATGCCCAGAAGTGGTGCTAAATGCTGTCTTCCACTCATCTCCCCCCTTAATACGCACCAGGCTGTAAGCGCTCCTGAGGTCCAATTTTGTGAAGAAGCGCGCCCCGTGTAATGACTCGGTCATATGAGCGGTAGCGGGTAACTGTATTTTTTCGTGATCTTATTTAATCCTCGATAATCAATACACGGGCGCAAACCTCCATCCTTCTTCTTCACAAAAAAGAAACTCGAGGAGACAGGTGAGATGGAAGGCCGAATGTATCCCTGTCCCAGAGATTCGGTGACATTTGTCTCCATAGCCACCGTCTCCTCCTGTGACAGAGGATACACATGACTCCTGGGAAGTTTAGCGTCTACCAAGAGATCTATCGCACAATCCCCCGGTCGATGGGGTGGTAATTGAGTCGCCTTCTTCTTACAGAAGGCGAGTGCCAAATCGGCATATTCGGGAGGAATGTGCATGTTGGAAACCTGGTTTGGACTCTCCACCGTAGTGGCACCCAGGGAAACACCTACACATCTACCTGAACACTGACAGGACCATCCCTTGAGAGTCCTCTGTTGCCACGAAATAATCGGATCATGAGAGGCCAACCAGGGAAGACCCAACACAACAGGAAACGCAGGAGAGTCGATCAAAAAGAGACTAATTCTCTCCTCGTGATCCCCCTGCGTTCTCATAGCGATGGGCGCCGTGACCTCCCCAATCAGCCCCGACCCCAAAGGACGACTATCTAAGGCATGTACAGGGAAGGGAACATCAACAGGAATAATAGGGATCCCTAATCTATGTGCTAAAGAGCGATCAATAAAGTTCCCAGCTGCGCCTGAATCTACTAGCGCCTTATGCTGGGGATGCGAGGAAAACTCAGGAAATTCTATATGTAACCACATGTGCGCAACAGAAGACTCTGGGTGAGTTATGTGCCTACTCACCGGAGATGACCCATCAGTGCTCCGCCTGCTACCTCGACTTCCAGGAGAAACACCCCAGCACCGGACAGCAGTGTGTCCTCTGCGTCCACAGTTGGTGCATGGAGTGGTCCTCCCTCCGGTCTCCCTACTAGCAGCCCCTCCTAACTCTATCGGTGTAGGATCCAAGGGGCTGGGTAATGGAACGGGCGGACCCCGATCTAGACGTCCGCGGGAGGCCAACAGGTTATCCAGCCGGATAGATAAGTCCACCAGCTGGTCCAGGTTAAGAGTGGTGTCCCTGCAGGCTAACTCCCTACGAACGTCCTCTCGTAGACTACACCTGTAGTGATCGATCAGGGCCCGCTCATTCCATCCCGCACCAGCGGCCAGAGTACGGAAGTCCAAGGCGAAATCTTGAGCGCTCCTCATCCCCTGTCTGAGATGGAACAAACGCTCTCCCGTCGCTCTCCCTTCAGGTGGATGATCAAAGACCGCCCGGAAGCGGCGAGAGAA
This sequence comes from Salvelinus fontinalis, assembly GCF_029448725.1. Classification (NCBI taxonomy): domain Eukaryota; kingdom Metazoa; phylum Chordata; class Actinopteri; order Salmoniformes; family Salmonidae; genus Salvelinus; species Salvelinus fontinalis. The sequence continues at coordinate 14,691,952 of NC_074665.1, forward strand.
GTCATCATAGTCATCCAGGGTTTGTCCCTCTCTTCCCCAGATGGCGTTGGCCCACTCCAGGGCCTTACCAGTCAGACAGGAGATGAGGGCGCCCACTTTCTCTCATCCTGAAGGGGTCGGATGAACAGTTGCCAGGTGTAACTCCAACTGTAGGAGGAACCCCTGACACCCGGCTGCTGTCCCGTCATACGCTCCTGGGAGCGAGAGCCGAATCCCACTGGGTCCTGACGATGGAGGGATGACCGGTGGAGTAGGGATAGGCGCGGGTGGTGATGATGGGGCCTGATTTACCGGGAGACCTCCTCTCTCCCATCGGTCCATTGTCTGCAGCACACGATCCATGGCAGTCCCTAAACTGTGTAACATGGTCGCGTGCTGTTGAACTTGCTCCTCGACTGGGAGAGAGGGGCTGGCTGTGCCTGCTGACTCCATTTGAAGTTCTGGTCCGTGATTCTGTCAGGGTTGTGTGCAGCGAAGTAGCAGAGTCAAATGCAGGACACAGGTGATGAGTGAAACACAAAACGTTTACTCAAAAATCACAGCAAAAATCCACAAAGAGAAAAAACAAGGAATAACAACAACCACTAACGTAACAAACAATCACGGACAAAACAGAAATGAAAGCCAGAGG